>NC_056741.1:1286217824-1286331609 GCF_019279795.1 Protopterus annectens | reverse complement strand
ATGGCAAACTGTTCCAGCACGAACTTACACATCTAGCAAATTTAAGATTTATTATTTGGAAAACTGTTCTCATTGCTCTGACATCGGCAAGAAGAGTATCTGAGTTGCACGCTGTCAAGGTGGATGAACCCTGCCTGGCCTTCTATTGGATAGGGTGGGGTTGAGAACAAATTCCTCATTCATGCCCAAGGTTGTTTATGAATTCACTATGAATTAAGCCATTAATCTTCTAGTGTTCTTATCCGTATCATCATAACCAGGGAGAAAGGACATGCATAGGCAGTGCAGTTACGGTCTCGACAGAATCAAGTCCTTTAGAAAAGCTGATCAGCCATGTGTTTCTTATGTTGTGGCAAAGAAAGGACAGCCTGTGTCCGTACAGAATAGTTCCAGTGGGTTGTCCTCTGCTGTTGTCTTTTTGTATGCCCACCATGATAAACTGGTTCATGCAGTATCAAGGATCACTCTATAATGGCCTTGTCTTATTCACTGGCATAGTGGAAAGGGGTGGACTCTGTGTTCTAGAGGCAGCTATATGGGCCTCTGTACATGCCTAGCTTTGCTAGGACCATTCTTCAGGGGCTCCTGGATCCATGTCCTTCCTCCACCTACGTTGCATAGGCATTGTTAATCAACCCATATGGCCAAAAGGCTACTGCAGCAGTGGAAATAATGAATGTAGTACAATTGTGTAAGTTGCACTTAGCCATAACAGCAGCTGTTTGCCAGCCCCCTTTTTTGTGTATAGTTACTTGTTAAATAAGTTGATTTTACACATTTTTGTGGCTCAGGATTAGTATGGTCCTTCTTCATTTGGGGCAAGAAAGTGCTGAAGCTCATCACTGTGACTGTTGATTTTTTCTTTCCCTCCTTAGGGCTGATCTACAGAGAGAAGGTGTGGGGGAGGGGCAGAGCTTTTGGAAGCTTGGATGTTTATTGCTCTAGGTAAAACACAACCTGTACAGACTGTAGGCTACTGCAGCAGTAAAAAATGTGAGCATCTACTGTTAGTGAGTGCAACTTTATACAACTGCACATTCCATTCAGGCCCAGCCAGTGTTGCTGCCGTACTAATTAATTGTTTTTAGCCTAATGTGTGTAAATTATTCTCTGCTTAATTTCTAGGTTCCTGTTTTTACTGAAGTCTAATATTATGGATCCTAGTACTTTTCTTTACTCTAGACCCCAGGATGATTCTATCTCCGACAGACTATTGAAAGGCTTATTGATGATGATGATGATACTTGATGTTTTTCTGCATCATCTTCTTTCTTAAATTCATCTGGACTGGCTTTGTACTTTGCCTCACTTTAAGCTTAGTCTTTCTGGGGCTCTGGAGTGTCCTGCTTTTAGGTTGGCACTCTTTCTCTCATATGTTATACGTTCATGGGTAAGTACTAAGTTAGCTGCCCTTGCAGGCCATTTTAAACCTGGCAAGTTTCCCTTTTTGTGTTCAAAATAACATGTCCCATTTGGTTATAGATTGGCTTTACCCTTCCCACTGTCGATTAATCATATATGTTATCCCTAAGATCATACCATAGATAATTTGAGGGGATCCATGCATAAGTTAAGCACTTAGGAGCTGCTCCTGTCCATTAGTAGTACATGGGGTAGTCCTAAGATAATTTTTTCTATTTTCCATCTATAGATCTAGGTTGCACTTGAAAATGGATAGGGATGTGGATGAGAATCATGTTCCTCAGCAGGGGTATCCTTTCCATAATATACCTGTCCTCCAAACCATTCTATTGAAGTTGCAGAAGGATCTCTAGACCAAGTATTTATGATGCCATTTGACTTTCAGATGTGCAGTAAATTCATCAGTAATGGGTCAGAGGATACCATGTATGCCAGACACAGGTCGTCTCTTAGCAGTCTGTAGGATACCAAGTGTAGTGACTGAGCTTTGAGTCTGCCCAAGTAGGACATGTTGTTTAAGCCTTGCATCATTTAAGTAGGGTATCTCTGGGCATTCCATTTGTTGCATGTGTCTGGACAGGTATGACAAAGGGCGCATGATTGGCCTAATAGAGACTGAGTAAAGAGGGACATTGACATTCCTACTAATAAAGGCTGAGTAAAGATGGACAAACGGCATTCCTAGATCTGGACACAATCCCTTTGTTTATAAGAAGGACTTCCTTACAACAATAGAAATGTGCTGGTCAAAAGCTTGGCACTGTCTACGCAAGTTTCCAAATTTTGAACAACTGGGTCAACTCTTATGGGCGTATTGTCAGTGTGATAGTTCCCTGGGGTTGGAGACTTCCCAAAGGATACAGTAATGCATTTTTTTGCATTTAGTTTCAGGCCATGATTTAGACACCAGTTGTTTGAGACGAGCCTTCCTGCAAGATGGTAAAGTCATTTGGGGATTCGATAACTGCTCCTAGCTTGCAGTCATCTGCAGACTTATTCAGCCAGAGCCTTTTGGTATTGGCTTTAGCTTCAGAAGAGTAGATGCTAAACAGGAGAGGTGCCAACACAGAACCATAGGGGACTCCCCTGAAGACTGATCTGTTTGTGGAGAAAACTTTCCCTGTTTTGATTATCTGAATTTTATCTTTGAACCACTTGTTAACGTAGGGATGGCAGAGGGGTTTATTCCAGTTTGTTTTGCTTTTCTACTATGCTTGAGTGTCAGTTGTATCAAAAACTTTGGCCAGGTAAGGGTATGTGGTGTGTACAGTTTTGCCTTCATCCATTGCTTTGATGGAGTTTTCAAAATAGCCACCAGGTTGAGTTAGCATAATCTGTCCTTTATGAATCCAAACTGAGATGAGTCCAAAGTTTGGAGGTTCCCTGTGTCCTGATTGACTAATTCCATCACAAGTCTTTCTATAGCTTTACATATGAGGCTGGTCAGACTTATGAGTCTGTACTTGCTTGGGACAGTGTAAGGTCTTCTCTTAGGACAGTGTAAGGTCCTCCCTTAAGCAGGTGAATGACAGTAGCTGTTCTCCATGTGCTTGGCATAAAATCTGTATGGAGGCTGATGCTGAACAGTCTTAGGGGTGTGGCTAAATAGTACTTCTTGCAATTTAAGATGTGTGATGCCCACCACTGCTACCAATATGTGATAGCCACCAAATATGTATCATCCTCACGCTGGGCCAGTAACCAAGGAGCCTGAATCCTCAACACTTGACACGGGAGAGGAACGTGCACTTGGCATACAAATGGATACACTCAGTATTTCCAGATGCAGACCTCTCTGCATCAATTACGGTTTCCCTTCAGAGCACACAGGGAACACACTCTGCCCAGGCTCTGGATGTTTCTGTATCTGTCTCCTTCCAGGTGCCCAATAAGACTTCTTGCTGGTATAGCTGTAGGGTTAGGTCCTCAGCCGAGTGTCCTAGCCAAGTCATCCAGCACTCTCTCTGTAAACTTGGTGCTTCTTGTCCCTGCCCCAAGTAGCTGACACACACACTGAGAGATTTGATTTGAGCACGCACACATACCTGGATGAGGCTGGCACAGGTTTACTAGTTATGCCCCTTTTTGCCCAAACTATGAGGTAGTTATCACTGCTACCAGACACCCCCCAATCAGCTACTCTAAGGCCCTTAACAAAGGGTGTCCAATTATACTGTGTAATATTAATAGTAGTACAAATGGTAGTAGTTCACCAAGATGTCTAGGCCTTCTGGAGTGACCCACACAGTGTCACCAAATAAATACAAGTACTGTCAAAGGCTAGATACTTTGTACAAGGACCAGCCACAATAAAAGTTTTAAATGTTGTATATTTAATAATAAGTAATAAATGAGCATGAAAATACTGAATATATATTCACAGTAAACCACAGAGTTCAAATCACAGAAAATTTTGAAATTAACATTGATGGACAGACTTGTGCAAATAAAGAAAAAACACATCTAGACTAAGCTTCACTATATTCCTGACGGATTCTAAAAGAATTACTGTTCCTTAGTTAAGTTACTTACCACTGCAAGGCAAGATGCTGTGGGTGAGCGTCTTTCTAGTCAGGCTTCCCAAACAGAATAGTCCTATACTCTGAAATATCTCTTTTTATTATCTAAAGTATAATTTCCAAGAGGGCTGGCAGAATGACCTCAGCTTGTCACCTGACTCTAGGTTCTTACAGTATTCCCCTTTGAAGCTGAGACAGGAATTTAGCACAGACGACCACAGTACACCCCAGATGTTTATGGCAGTGCCTGGAGCCTCCCCTCTTTTCACTGAGCTAATGAACAAAGGCTCTTACCCAGACCTATCGTCTCTGGTCCTGTTCAATACTGTGAGGTGTCTTAATGGTTTAACACATTATTTACATTTCCCTTATTTTTCTTAAAGTTATTAACCTTTGCTGTCCCAGTGTTCTGTATTAAAATTTATACATTTAATTCAGTTGCAGTAATACATGTACATTTATTTTCATTTCAGCAGGATGTACTGTTGATGCTTTTTAACACAAGCAAACCTCACAAATACATTTTCAGCACATGCATCTGTACAAATCAGTTCTATATACAAATGGTATGCAGTTCTAATACATTTGTAACACAGGCATTTTGTATAAATCAGTTTGATATTCAAAGGACATATCATTCTTTACAAAATTCCAGCTGGCTATGCTGGCACTTGGCCATATCACTACAAGATGCATCCAGGGATATTGTCAGGACTCATCAATGCAGTATTTTAAACTTTAGATAGTACTTTTAGGAATTGGTCTTGTGTGATAGCTATGTGATCACAAGAAAAGTTTTTGCTTTATTTGGTTTCCAAGCTTTGTCCAGGGATGCTATTTATTCCCCATAACCACATTACTCTCAGTCTGGTAGTTAGTCTAATGAAAATTTGATCTTGATCCTTGGACCTAGGGTCTGCGAGTCTTTTTCTGCCAAATGTTCTTGAAACAGTATTAGCATTAATGTCCCCTTTTCTTTGAGAGACATTTGTAGTTCAGATATCTCCAGTCCAGGCTCGTTTGGAGATGGTTTTAGCCAGGACAACCTTTGCAATGATCTACCCAGCAAGTTGCACTTGGGTCTATGTCTTTCAAGTAGAGGAATATGGACTTTGACCACTGCATATTCCTCTCTAACCCTCCTCTCCTTCCCCTACCTTTCGGTAGGGGTTTAGAAGTTGCTGTAAAGAAAGTGCAGTTGTAAAATCTTACCATAACAGTAGTTGTCCTTCTCTTCACTGTCACAGTATTCTTGAAAGAAGAAATGTCCCGTCCCGGGCAGCCTGTTGCTCGCCCAGTATTGAAAAGGATCCTTGTTTGTATTGTACTTCATATTTATGCTCCTTGCACAGTACATAGGGCATAAACGGGACGTATGGATGCAACTACCAGAACTGAATTTCCCCAAAAGAGAACAATTATCATATGACATTGGAGTCCATGCGCATCCAGAAGGAAAAATGCAGAATAAAGACAAGGGTGTTGGAGAGAAGGAGGAGATAATGCAACAGTGAAGAGAAGCACATTTATTGTTTATGGTAAGATTTCACACAACTGTACTATGTCCTTATATGTTACTGTTGCAGTGTTCCTGAAAGAAGGGCGAGTAAAAAAAGCTTAAGAAACTGAATAGAAGGTGGAAGGCAGAGAAGAGCCCTCATCAAATCCACATAAAATGGTTTCAGCAAAACCTGCCCTGGTCCTAGAAAACATATCCAACTTATAATCTTTAGTAAAAGTAAGCACTGAAGACAAAGTAGCAGCTTCAAGGATGGAATTGGTGTCCAACTCCTTGAAGAATGCACCAGAAGAGGCAACAGCCCTAGTAGAATGAGATCTAACAGAAGCAGGTGTAGATTTGCCAATGAAAATAACAAAAAGAAATGGCCTTAGATATCCAGAAGGAGATTATTTACTTAGAAACAGCCAAAACCAAAGACCTGGGATGAAAGGATACAAAAAGCTAGTCAGACTTATGAATAGTCCTAGTTTTATCCAAATGGCTGCCCACTTTAGGGGGTCCACATCACCACCTAGGGAGTCAGGGCCATTCACAAAATAGCTGTCATTGCCAAGATGCCAAACGAGAGCTCCTAACTTCCTGAAGCTTGCCCAGGTGATGGCCACTCTGGAAAATGTTTGCTTTAGGGTATTATATAACTAGCTAATATAAGCTCTGCAAGTAGCTACACTTTATTTATATAGTCAACCATGCTTCCATCCTTGGATGACTGTGTTGGCATAAAAGTACTGTTGAGGATCTTTAAGGTTTTGGATGACTGCTGGTGCATAACAACATGTACTAATATAGCAATAAACCACGCCTGGATTTGGGTAATGCTGGATTTACCCACGGTTGGTGTGGTTTGGTCACGAGGGCGAAGCCCGAGTGGCCAAACAAAGACAACCGTGGGTAAATCCAGCATTACCCACACCCAGAAGTGGGTTATTGCTATTATACAATGACATTATTTAAGAAAGAAAATAATTACTTTTCTTAAATAATGGCATTGTACAATGCCTCCTTGCTGCCCTTCCATGGCTGTCTGGTATTCTGCGGCAGTTCTGATGTATTGCGTATGCTTACACAGTACATCAGAGCTGTGGGCAAAAGCACAGTACATCAGAGCTGTGGGCAAAAGCAACGGAGAAAGCAAGATCTCCGTTGCTTTTTACAAACTGTTTCACGGTGTTAAAGGAGTTTAACATCGAGAGACAGCTTTAAAAAAAGCAACGTAGAATAAAGCTGTCTTGCTATGTTAAACCCATTTAACATAGCGAGACAGTTTTGAAAAAAGCAACGGAGAAAGCAAGATCTCCGTTACTTTTTTTAAAGCTGTCTCGCTATGTTAAACTCGTTTAAAATAGCGAGACAGTGTGTAAAAAGCAACAGAGATCTTGCGTTCTCTGTTGCTTTAAAAAAAGTGTTATACTAATGGATAAAGTCCGGGTGACCGGACCTTTTTCCATTAGTATAACTCTGATTTACAACATGCACGTTAACCAATCAGCGTGCACGTTTTAGAATATTAATGGGGGGTCGTTGTATAATATAAAAATAATTTGTTGCCACGGTGGTGCAGCAGTTAGCATTGTCACCTCACAGCAAGAGGTTCTTCCGTTCGATTCTCTGCTGGAGCACCTTCTGTGTGGAGTCTGCATGTCCTCCCCGCGGTCGAGTGATGTTAAAGTCATGCAGGTAGGGGTGTGTGTGTGTGTGTGTGTGTGTGTGTGTGTGTGTGTGTGTGTGTGTGTGTGTGTGTGTGTGTGTGTGTGTGTGTGTGTGAATGGATGTGCCTTCTTTGAAGGTTGGGCGTCAGGCTGGCAACTCGACACTGTAAAAATCCACTGCCAATCATTGGCGGACTGGAGTTCCGCTGTGGCAACCCCTAACCGGGAAAAGTCGAAAGACATTATGTTCTTTGTTATGCAGTTATAGTAATGTGCAATCTCAATATGGTGAATCTGTGTTGGCTTGAATGTAGCTTGGTCCCACATGATTTTGGTAATAAATCATTAGATGTCCAGAAGCCGTTACCAGTAGACAGAGTAGATGCATGTCAGCAAACCAATAGTGAGCTTTAGAAATTGTTTTAAAAGTTACAAAGGGTTTCCTAAAGTTGCTGCTTGATTTTTAAAAAGCAAACACAAAAAAAAGATGGTGGTGGTGTAGTATATATTTGCAACAACTGCACAGTGGTGAGTAGTTGCCCTTATTTTAAACTTTATCTGGTACTATGACTGAATTCTTGAGCTTTTCTCTGTGTGGTGATCTTGCACCTTATTCGTATGGCTTATTTTTCCTTGACTTGTGATTGCTTTGCTTTTCTTTCAAAGCATTGACTATGTTAAGATTACTTGGTTGAAACGAGTATTATTTTTCTGAGTTCATAAAAACCAAGGACTTGCTTATAAATGTAGGAGTGTAATGTCATCAAAAAGTTAACATTAATATATCTAAATTTAATAAAAAAGGAGCATAATAATTCCCAAATATATATATATCTACACTTTCACTTGTTTGGGTGTAGCTATACTGAATTGATGTCTGTAATCTACATTTAATTGTGTTCTGTATACTTCTGAGATGCATGTGATGGGTGTATAAAACATCTGTTTTACAGTCTCACCCAAACTTTAACTTTGACCTCCTGGCATAATTGCAGTGAACAGCAAAGTTTTCACACTTTTTCACTGCAGTTACTTAAAATGCTTTTGAATGTAGTGTTTACTTGTGATGCTGAAATTACTTTAACTACAAACTCTGAATTACCATCATCTAGTTCTGAACAAGCTTAGAATAGGATTTTCTATTTTTTTTTTAGTTTTCTTTTTTATTCGAGATTTGTTGGTGCGAGATCTGTAATTTTAGTTCCATTAGTTGTGAGTTTTTCTTTTCATCAGCATTGTAAATGGGCCCTGTTAGTTGACGAATAACCAAGAGTAACGAGTAAAAGTATGGGTGTAGAGTCTAAGGTTACACATACGCACTTGGCAATTGCTATGATTAGACATAACACCATTATTTCTGCTGTTAAATTTTGCCTTGCTTCGGCTGGATTTATTTAACACTAGATCCTTATAACAAGTGTTTGTTTATTTCTGTTGATTGGGGTAGTGCACTGATCTCAGTGAACCATTTTCAGGCACAGTCCAGGTGAATAGGCTTGCATAAAAAATGAATAGAACATATTTACAGATGCAAAGATATAAAAACATATACTTATTTTACAGATGCAAGAATATTTTACAGTTAGTTTTAGAAGCAGTTTACAATGTCAAAACATGGCTGGAATAATGTAATGATGCTTATCAGAGTGTTTTGGATAAAATGTAGCCATAATGACTGCAATGGCTTAAGCTACATGGATAGCAGCATAACATTACCTAAAGGAATTCTGCTCTTAAAAATAAGAATGTGCTCCTCTTTTTCATCACCTGATGTGACTTTTAAGTACCAGTGCTATAATTTGTAATGCTTAGAGGTTAAGAGGTGTAATTACACATCTTGGCTGGCTGAACTGATATGCAAGGCAAATGAGAAGTGTTTTTTTTCTTCGTTTTCTTTGAAAAATGAAGGCTCAGAGTTACAAAAAAATGGAAGCATGTACTACTGCTTATTCTGCCCATTCTAGACCTGGCAATTGTCTGATCTCATAGGAAAAGTTACACTACACACTTTGTTTTTTTTTTGAGCAAATGAAAACAAATAGCAGGACTAAAGCGTGCATCCTCATCCTCTCCTTAAAATATGTTCCCTTGCACTCCAGTTGTTGGTATAACTTAATAGTTTGGTCATAGGTTGCTAGTCTGTTATGAAAGTCATGGCCAAGAAGAACCTGGAGAAATTACTTCATAACACCCAGTACTATGAGAAATTACTTCATAACACCCAGTGCTATGAGAGACTAACAGTTTCCTCTCCTAAGTGGATTTCTCCCACATATCCCAAGTGAAAAATTGTAATCCCCCATCTGGTCATTCATACATATTCTAAGGTCTGCTGATGAGGTGCTCTGATATGCAAGGGCAACCTATTCAAGAATGTGTGTGTGTGTGTGTGGGGGGGTACGGTGGGTCCCTGTTGTGCTATTTTGGGTTGTTGATGTGGCAGTGTAGGCTTAGACTTCTAGATCAGGTGTTTGCTGTATGTTCTCTATAGCTGAAGAGGTTCAAGGCTCAAAGAGTATTGGATTATTTGTAGCACAGAAAGCTAAGCAGAGATCACTCTTCAAGAGTCTGTACAACATTTGGTAGAGAGACAGGGCTTTGTCTTTCATAGTAGCTAAGGGTAATGAAATTGGTTATCTTTTTGGTGAGGAAACTGGGCCTGTCAGATTTATTTAGGAAAAGACAAGGTTGTGTTTAAGAAACAATCAGACTTGACCAAGGACTGTTCTGAAAGTTGTCCTGGATTCCTGGCTTCATGGTTCATTTGGTATATTAATCAACAAAAGACAAGGTTGTGTTTAAGAAACAATCAGACTTGACCAAGGACTGTTCTGAAAGTTGTCCTGGATTCCTGGCTTCATGGTTCATTTGGTATATTAATCAACAGTTTGGCTAGCTACTTTTTGTCTTTTGTTCCTGTAGATTTATTTAGGTACTTACTGAAGTACATGTGAAAGGGGGGCATTATTCCTTTCTTATTAGGGTCGTCATTAAATAAAAAGAGGGACTATGGCTTCTGTGAGCATTGAGGAGAATGCCATAAAGGATATTTTGTACGAGGCAGAAGGATTTTTTAACCATGACAAGTATGTGGTGGTGAAATTGTTTATCTGTCTAGGCACCCATGGCCCCGATATCTGTGTCAAATTTAACTGGAATAATATTTGTATACTATGTGGTAGTGATACTTGATTTACCAGTCATCCTCCTTTGTTTTTTGTTTTAATGCTTATTTCTCAGCATCACTTGCACTGATGTTTATCGTGTTTCACTGTTGCAGTCCTAACAAATGGGTTATCCAGCTCCCGATCGGCCAGAATACCAAAGGTATGTAAAAATAACGTCGGCTGTCGTCTGTTGTAAAGGACGTCAGGGCATCTGATACAAAAGAAGGCAGCCGACGTCACTTCCTCAGTCTTCCTTGCCGCGGAGGCCGAAGCAGAAGCTTTTCATGCACGAGTGCTGGTTGACAGTTTACCTTTGTTGGTTTCTGACTACAAGAGTTGGTCTACTACAGTTAAGTACCCCATTGGGGATCCTCTTTTCTTGCCTTAACGAATGTCAGAAAAAGTTAATAATTGCCTTACCTGTGGAAAGCAGATTCCCCATAGAGATTTTCATCCCTATTGCATTATTTGTTTAGGCCTTGACCACGACATTCCCAATTGTGATTTCTGTGCCTCCTTTAATCCACGTACTATCTGTCATCGGGCTAAGAGTTTGGCTAGGCATTTTGGAGTTTGGCCTAAGTTCGTTGGTATGGCGTCCGCTGGTCTTCAGGCTTTGGATATTCCGAAGAAACGTAAGGATAAGGGCCGCGACAGGACTCAGAAACCAAGTCCTCGGACGATGTTAAGTTGGTCGTCAGTCCGGCGGTAGCCAGTGAGACGCCTTTGCAGTCCCTACAGTCTGCAGACATACAAGCACAGGCCTTGATTGAGTGCAAGTCCCTTAGGTCTTCGGCCTCCATTTTGCCTTCTGACCTGTCGTCGGTTGCCTCTCTGCTGGAGCCAGAACCGCTAAGCTGACTCCGGTGTCTGAGGCCTCCATTTTGTGTTCTGGCAACAAACTTCTTCCTTCGACTTCTGCTGCAACTTCGGCGGTTGCCAGGCCTCCCGAGTCCTTCAGGCTTGCAGGTAAATCTTTCATTCTTAAGCCTGTGAAAAGGCAGCCTCCAGTTTCTCCTCATTCCCCACAATCCCAAATGGTTAAAATGGCTAATGATCTGTTGACTCTTATTAGGGGTTCTCAGCCTCCTCCCCTAAAAGGAGTAGGGATGTTTCTCCTGAGGTTTTGTCTTGTTCGGGTTCTGATTCTTCCAGCATTTCTGCTGATGAAGAGGAATTTTCTCTGGCTTTTCTCCTTTTGAGGATTCAGATGCAGAGGAGTCCATCCCTTCGGCCTCTCCTCCAGAGGATTTCTTTTTTTGTGATACTTTGAATATTCTCAGGGAACATTTTAAATGGAAAAGTCAGGATTATCCCCAATCTAAGAAACAGGATTAGGGAGTTTTTGGATTTACCTCCGCATAAGCCTCTTGTTATTCCCCCCGTGTTGGAAGTTGTTGATGATGATGTTTTTTCTGGAAAGTTCCTTGACTCCAAATTCGGTTCCTCCTGCTCCCAGGAAATCTGACAGGTACTATAGAGTCTCTGATTCTCATCTGTTTCTTTTCAGGAACTCTGTGGCAGATCCAGAAGTTATTTCTCAAGGCCCTAAGGGAGTTAAGGCCATGGTTACCAGGAATCCTGTTCCCTCTAACAGGGAATCTAGGAACCTAGATAGGTGGGGCAAGAAAGTTTATACCTTTGCCACTCTAGATATTAGAGCTACCAATTGTGTTTTTCATATGCTGAAGTACCAGCAGCACACCTCGGAGGCTATGAAGTCTAGGATAGCAAGTGTACCTCTTTTGGCAGAGAGTAAAGATGAGCAGGATTTACTGAATTCAGCCAGTGTGGTCAATGAGCATTCTTTACATTGTGGTGTTGACATCCTTGAAGCCTCCAGCAGGGCTACGGCTACTGAATCTGTTATTAGAAGGCACACTTGGCTCAGAGAACAGCCTCTTCCAGAACCTGTCAAGGCTAAGCTTTTGGATGTACCCTTGCATAAAGACAGTCTTTTTGGCAGCAAAGCAGAGGAGGTACTTGAAGATGGAGGATAAGACCAAGTCCATGCAAACTGTTAAGGATTTTCTGTAAGTTCAACCCCCTCGCTTTAGCAGGAATTACCCTTCCAAGAGTTGGACCTTTCCTGATACCAGCAGACAGAACCGTTCCAGGACCAGAGGTTACAAATCTTGTAGGGGGCAGGTGGCTACCCCTCAAAGGTCTAGGCGTTGGCAGGCATCCACTTCGAAGGTGGGAAGCTCCAAGCCTGCATCTCAATCAAAACATTCTCAATTACTTTTTCCAACGTCTGCCTGTTCTTGCTTGCCTGGGGAGCCCTTTAGGGAGAAGGTTGGCCCTTTTTGCAGATGTCTGGGCTACTATCACTGACTACAAATGGGTGCTCAGAACGGTGTCCCTAGGGCACAAGTTTTCTTTCTACACCTTTCCAGCTCCCAAGGGATTCCCAGACGTTCCTCCAAACCAAAGGGCAGAAGTAGAAAAACAAATTTTGTCTTTATCTCTTCTGGGAGCAATAGAATCAGTTCCTGCTCGGCAGGTAGGCCAGGGCTTTTATTCCAGGCTTTTCCTAGTTCCAAAAAAAGAAGGCACTTGGCATACTATCCTAGATCTTTCCATTCTGAACTCTTTTCTAGTAATTCCAAACTTCAAAATGCTCACTCTGCATCAGTTGCTACCAATGCTAGAAAAGAATTCCTGGCTGGTAACCTTGGATCTCAAAGAGGCTTATCTGCACATCCGTATCAGGTAAAGTTGCAGGCAGTATCTTCGTTTCAGAGTGGGCAAGCAACTTTACCAATTCTCTGCACTGCCCTTTGGCTTATCTACTGCTCCCAGAGTCTTCACAAAGTGCCTGGCCCCAGTCGTGGCTTTTTGCAGGAAGAAGAAAATTCAGATTTACCCATACTTGGACGATTGTCTGATTCAAGCAAGTTCTCAGGAACAGCTTTTTAAAGCATCTGGAATTCGTAAAGACTCTTCTCTCTTCCCTGGGTTACGCTCTCAACGAGGAAAAATTGTACCATCCAAGAAGATAATATTCTTGGGAGCGAGTCTGAACACAGATGCCCAGATGATATATCTCATCCAGGAGAAGCAGACCTGTCTTTCAGTTTACAACAAGGACTTGGCAAGCCTGTCCCAGCTCCCTGCAAGGAAATACCTGCAAGCTCTGGGATTCATGGCATCTTGTATTCTCATGATTCCATATGCAAGACTGCATATGAGGAAATTTAAATGGTACCTCACAAACATTTGGTGTCAAAACGCACAGGACCTGGATATGATTATTACTCTGCTTCCATCTCTGCAGGTGGAGTTTCTATGGTGGGCACCAGCCTGTCTACAAAACAAAGGCATGCCTTTTCGACCACCTCCTGCCACTCGAGTTCTGACCACAGACGCATCGGACTACGCCTGGGGAGCACACTTGGATAGCAGATGCATACAGGGACGTTGTAACGCCCAGCAGATGCACCTGCACATAAATCTAAGAGAGTTGATTGCAATTTAGCAGGCCTTACTAGCTTTCAGGCATCTTCTTTCTCCAGGGACCCTGCTTGTCAGAACAGACAACACCACAGTCATGTGGTACATCAACAAGCAGGGAGGGACTCGCTCTTACCCCCTGTGCAGACAAAGCATGAATCTTTGGTCCATGGCAGCATCCCTGGGCCTGCATCTCCTAGCTCAATTTCTTCCAGGAAGGCTTAATGTTTTGGCAGACCAGTTGAGCAGGCAAACCCTGGATCCTCACAAGTGGCAGCTGAACAGAGCAGTCTTTACAGCATCATTCAACGTTTGGGCACACCTCAGGTGGATCTTTTCTCCTCCCCAGACAACCATCTTCTACTTCTCTTTTGCACCAGACAGTATCACAGCAGAGCCTGGAAAGTGGATGCTCTGTCCTTCCCTTAGACAATTGCTATCAGTGTATGCCTTCCCTCCTCTTCTTCCCAGAGTATTAGTGAATATCAGGGAAGAACGACCAAGGACTATTCTCATAGCTCCGGACTGGCCCAGACAGCATTGGTATCCACTGCTTTGCAGTCTCTCCCAATTTTCTCCTTGGCATCTTCCTCTGAAGCCACATCCCTTAGTTCAGGAAAGGGGAAACATTCTACATTCTCATCTTCAGTCTCTCCATTTGGCAGCATGGCTCGTTGTATGACTCCTTCCCTTTCCCAGCAGGTGTTTGACTTGCTGAGGGAGGCCAGGAGGCCTAGTACTAGGAAGTCCTATGCTGGCAAATGGGAAAGGTTCTCTCAATGGATGCAGGCTAGAGGGGAATCTTCTTCTCAGCTTACCCTTCCTTTGATCCTGGAATACCTGGCTGATTTTGCTTCAGGGTGGTCTTTCTTTTTCCTCTATCAAGATCCATGCTTTAGTCATTTCTGCTCATTGTTCTCTTGAGCAACCCATTTTTCTCTCATCCCCCGATTGAAAACGTTTCTCAGAGGTGCGTGCAACTTAAAACCTCCCAGAAGGGCACCTACTCCAGCCTGGGATCTTAATTTTGTTCTAGAGAAACTCACTCTTCCTCCTTTTGAGCTAGCTGCCTCTGCAGATTTAAAGTTTCTCTCATGGAAGACCGCCTTCCTCTTGGCTATATCTTCAGCAAGGAGGGTTTCAGAGCTGCAAGCTTTGATGGCCATGGAGCCTTTTCTTATTTTCCATGCAGATAGTCTCTCTCAGAACTAATCCCTCCATGATGCCTAAGGTGGTTTCTAGCCTGACTCTTAATCAGTCCATACACCTTCCTACATTCTTTCCTAAAGCTTTGATGGCCATGGAGCCTTTTCTTATTTTCCATGCAGATAGAATCTCTCTGACAACTAATCCCTCATTATGCCTAAGGTGGTTTATAGCCTGACTCTTAATCAGTCCATACACCTTCCTACATTCTTTCCTAATCCTCGAAATAAAGGTGAAAGGATCCTGCATTCTCTTGATGTGCACAGACAGCTCAGGTTTTACCTGGACAGGACTAAAGACCTTCGTAAATCAGCACAGTTATTGGTCAGTTTTGCCCCTGGAGCTCAGGGCAAGCCTATTTCTAAGCAAACCATTTCCAAGTGGATTGCACAATGTATCACCTTTTGTTATTCCTTTCATGGCCAGGTTCCTCCTCAAGGGGTTAGGACCCACTCAGCTAGAGCAGCTTCCACTTCTGCAGCCTTTTTAAGGGGTGTCTCTACTAAAGATATTTTGGAGGCTGCCACATGGTCTTCTGTTCACACTTTCACTAAACATTACAATTTGCCTCTTTTTTCCAGAGCTAGGGCAGGGTTTGCCACTGCTGTGTTGCAGAGCATTATCTCCAACCCTTGATTCTGTTGGTTCCTCCTCCCTTCTCTCTGGGCTTTGGTAATCAACCCATTTGTTAGGACTGCAACAGTGAAACATGGTAACTTAGTACAATTGTGTACACTTACCATAAATTTAGATGTTTGAGTGTATTCACTGTTGCAGTCCTGGTTCCCCTCCCTCTTTTTGGTCCTCTTCTATTCTCTTTTCCTGAGGTACAGGCTAATTTGGGTATTTTTTGCCAATGTTGATTTTGGCTTCAGCCTTATTTCTGGGGACTTCTGATTGTTATGGCAAGAAAGACTGAGGAAGTGACGTTGGCTGCCTCCTTTTGGATCAGACGCCCTGACATCCTTTACAACAGACTGCAGCTGATGGCATTTTTACTTACCTTTTGGTATTCTGGCTGATTGAGGGCTACTGGGAGCTGGATAACCCATTTGTTAGGACTGCAACAGTGAATACACTCTAACATCTACATTTATGGTAAGTGTACACAACTGTACTTTGCCATCTGCCTTGTCCTTTGCCCTCCCCCCCAACCAAAAGTGTGTAGACTATGACTGTGTCTACCCCCAAGCTGGAAAGAACCGGAAAATAGAGACCACATGACAGGAAAGTCCCAGTAGTCTTTGGTGTGGTATTATCCTTGGTAGCTGTTTGGATTTTTGTATCCTAGGCCTGTAGTTCTCTACCTTTAGGCTAACAGGAATGTTGCAGTGCCTGATATGTCAGTCCCAGGAGAGGCACACACTTGCACTCTACCCAACAGTATGAGTATGTTCAAGTGCTTCATGGGTGGATTTGTCCCAGTGTATTCAAGTTGAACATTAATTGTCTTCCTTCAGTGGACATTCCTATGGTGGCACTTGGCCAGTTTGTTACCCTGAGACGAGTGAGCAAACACTGATTGCTCTTTCCATTCCTCCTTATCTAACTTGTACTGTGCATACATCACCACTTAAATCAGGATTATCTGGGTCACAGACGAGGCTTTATTCCCTCTTTCACAGAAGTTGGTGTTACAACTACATTCCCCATTGTAATGCTGTCGCAGCAATATTCTCCCACTGTAATAATAAAGATAACTGGTTAGTGTTGTCTAATAAAATATTACACCAAGTACCTCATGCCTAGCCATTCACTTTTTTCCTGAAAAGATTTGACATTAAAAATTGTTATGGCTGCTATATTATATTCTAAGTTATTTCTTTAACTCAAGACCAGGTCTTCATCTTGAAATGAATTCCAGTATCAAAGCACCCATTTGCAGTTACAGTGTAAAAGAAGACTCAACTCTAGGGTATGGTCTCATCATAGAAATACATATGTGGTTTGTGACTGGTACTGGTCCAGGACAAATCTGGGAAAAAGCAAACTGGAGATGAAGGTTCATGAATTTGTTTATTTATCTATTCATTGTCATATTTACTGGGGTAATACAGTGATCAGTATTAACCCAGTTTCAGGCTTCTTGGGTAGATTTGTCCCAATGTATTCAAGTTGAACTCGTATTTGTTTGTGAAATGATGTTCTTCATTCCACATTGCTGCAGTCCTAACTATTGGGGGTAGTCCGCTGTCCAGTCGGCCCGAATACCAAAGTATATGGCTGACGTCGGTCAGGGCGCATTAGACTGACGTCAGTACGTCAGGGTACTAATGCGCATGACCGGCGTCATATCCTCAGTCTTTTTTGCCGCATGGTCCGATGCAGAAGCAGTTTTGCGAGTGCAGGTTGGCGTTCTGAAATTTTCTGAAGTCGGAGTTTCAGACCGAATCAAAGTTGGCTAAGTACCCCGTTGGGGAACATTTTGGTTTTTTCTTGCCTCAGTATTTAACCGGATGTCAGAAAAAGTGAATAACTGTATTTCTTGTGGGAAACAGATACCTCATAGGGATTACCATACCTTGTGTATACCTTGTTTAGGGCCTGAGCACGACGTTGTTGGATGCCGCTCTTGTGCTAGATTTAACAAACGCACTATTAAGAGAAGGTTAGACTGTGCCAGGTTAGTGTTTGGGAAGCGTTGCAATTATAAAATGCCGTCGGATGCTCCGACGCCCGCTTCGTCCAAAAAGCGCAAGGACAAAACAGCGAAGCCTAGGGTTGATGAACCGGCAGTCCCGGACGTCGGTTCTTTAGAAGGCTCAGTGGAGCCAGAGGTTTTGCCAGGAGTTTCTTTGGAGTCTCAGGCAGAGACTTTACTGTTACAGGATGTGCCTTCTCAGGAGGTAGGCCAGGCTGAGGGGGCTTCTCAGGTAACTGTTCTTCCCTCTCTTCCCAAGGTAGTTGGAGCCTCTCCTTCTGTTTCCAAAACTTCTTTGAGAGGTAGGCCAAGTTTAGCTTCAGTGGGGGCTTCTCCTAGCACTTCAGGTTCTGTGCCTAAGAAACATATGCTTAAAATGGCAGAAGATTTGATTACTATGATTAGAGGTTCTATGCCCCCTCCTGATAAGAGGCCTAGGGTGGAACCTGAGTTTGAGAGTTTTGAACAGCGTTCAGAGGCTTCTGAGTCTTCTGCGAAGACTTGCAGGAGTTTCCTCCTTATTCTGATTCTGATGTGGATGATTCCACTCCTACAGCTTCTCCTCCTGAGGATTTCTCATTTTCAGAGACTCTGCATTCTATGAGGGAGCACTTTAAATGGGAAGGCCAAGATTACTCTGATTCCAGGAAAAGGCTTAGGGAATTCTTGTTTTACCCCAGCATAGGCCCTTAGCTATACCTCCTGTGTTGAATGTGGTGGAAGATGTTTTGCAGAGGCTTCCCTGAACCCTGATTCCTTGCCTCCTGCTCCTGTTAAACCTGATAGGTACTATAGGGTGCCTGAAGCTCATAAGTATCTTTTAAGAGTCCTAGGGCAGACCCGGAGACTGTTTCTCAGGGACCTAAAGGTGTTAAGGCCTCTGTTGTTAAAAACCCTGTTCCCACTGATAAAGAGGCAAGGGCTTTGGATAGATGGGGAAAGAAAGTGTATACTTCTTCCACTTTAGCCATGAGGCGTTGAATTGTCAGTTTCACATGCTAAAATATCAAAATTATCTCCTTTCACAATTGAAATCTAAGATGGATGCTTTGGCGGAAGGTATTGAGTGTAAAGAGTTGCTGGATTTAGTTCATGTGTCTGAACAAGTGGGTAAGCATTCTTTGCAATGTGGTTTTGATGCTGTACAGGCCTCCTCGAGGGTGGCTGCCACTAGTTCTGTTCTTCGCAGGCATGCCTGGTTGAGGGATCAGAATTTAGCTGAGCATGTTAAGACAAGGATTTTGGATGCTCCTTTACAGTCTGATGTGTTGTTTGGTTCGCCTGTGGAAGCAGTTTTAAAGAAAATGGAGGACAAAGCTAAGTCTATGCAAACTGTTAAAGATTTTTTGCAGGTGCAGCCACCGAAGTTTAGTAGAAATTGGCCTACTAAGGGATGGACATATCCTGCTTATGATTCCCAGTCTAGGGGTAGGTCTAGACGTGGTAGGGGCAGAGCTCAAGGTTCTTTTAGGCCTAGAACAGGAAGTTCACCTGCTCAGACTTCTGGTGAGGGCAGGGGTCAGTCCTTTCGTAAACAGACCCAATGACCTGCCTTTTCAGCTGCCAGTAGACTCTCGTCTGGCAGCTCCTTTGAGAGGAAGACTGTCTCTTTTCAAAGAAAATTGGGATTTAATTACTCAAGACAGATGGGTGTTGGATATCATTCACCACGGTTACAGGTTTTATTTCCATACATTGCCCCCTTTCAAAGGCATGCCAGACGTTCCTCCTCCACAAAGGAAAGAGGCTCACAAGCAAATTTCTCTGTTACTCCAAATAGGGGCCATTCAGCCAGTCCCTGTATCAGAAAGGGGCCTAGGATTTTATTCTCGCCTGTTCCTAGTACCAAAGAAGGGGAACACGTGGAGACCAATTTTGGATTTATCTATCCTCAACACTTATCTGGACATTCCCAAGTTCAAGATGTTGACGTTACAACAGCTTTTACCTCTGCTGGGCAAAGATCACTGGATGGTAACTTTAGATCTCAAGGAAGCTTACCTTCATGTGCCTATAAGACTAAGTTGCAGGAAGTATCTGCGTTTTCGAGCTGGAAATTCTCATTATCAGTTCTCTGCATTGCCCGTTGGCTTATCTACTGCGCCCAGAGTATTCACAAAGGTTCTGGCTCCAGTGATAGCTTACTTCAGGCTAAAAGGAATTCAAATCTATCCTTACTTGGACGACTGCCTGATTCTGGCTCAAGAAAAGGAAGACCTTCTACAGCATCTGGAATATGTTATAGCAGTGCTAAGATGCCTAGGGTATTCTGTGATCGAAATAAAGTCCAGTCTAGTACCCTCTCAAGACATGTGCTTTCTGGGTGTGAGACTGAATACAGCAGCCCAGATGGCCTTTTTAACCCCGGACAAACAAAAGAGTCTATCCCTTTACTTCCATCAACTTTCTCATCAGTCCGTGCTGACTGCAAGGACAGTCCTTCAAGCATTAGGGTTCATGGCATCTTGTATTCTGGTGCTTCCCAATGCCAAACTGCATATGAGGAAGCTGCAATGGTATCTCAAAATGTATGGACACAGCACTGCCAGGATTTGGACACTGTCATTCAAATAATACCTTGCCTTCAAAAGAATTTTTGTGGTGGGCTCAGGAATGTCACCTAAACAAGGGACTCTCTGTGACCCGGCCAGAGGCGAGTCAGATTTTAACGACAGATGCCTCGGACATTGCTTGGGGAGCTCATCTAAATGGAAAGTGGATACAAGACAAGTGGCCTGCCAGACTACAGCATCTACATATCAACATGAAGGAGATGTTAGCAGTCCAGTTTGCATTAATGGCTTTCAAGGAGTTACTTCTTCCAGGGCAGGTGTTGATTCTAACAGACAACACAACTGTCATGTGGTACATCAACAAACAAGGGGAACACATTCTTATCCTCTATGCAGGCAAGCAATGATTTTATGGGAGACTGCGCTCAGCTTGCAACTAACTCTTCAGGCAAGGTTTCTGCCGGGAGCACAGAACTCCTTAGCAGATGTGTTAAGCAGACAAATCATGGATCCCCACAGTGGAAACTGGATCTTCATGTATTTCAGAAATTGACAGTGTCATGGGGAACTCCAGACATAGATCTGTTCGCTTCTCCACTAAACCACCAGCTGCCAAAGTTTTGCACAAAGGGGTTTCATCACACAGCTTGGAAAGTGGATGCTCTTTCTTTCAGTTGGAAAAATCTTCATGTGTATGCCTTTCCACCTCTGCCTCTTCTTCCAAAGGTGCTCTTAAAGGTCAGACAAGACAAGCCAAGGATGATTTTAATAGCTCCAGATTGGCCTCGGCAACACTGGTACCCACTACTAAGGAGTCTGGTAAGGAAGCCTCCATGGCCTTTACCTTTGATTCCGCATCTGTTATCTCAGAAGGACGGTCATCTGCTCAATGTCAAGCTTCACTCTCTTCATCTAACAACCTGGCATATTCTGTGTTGAAACACAGCAGGTCTCAACTTCCTCAACAAGTTTTAAATGTGATTATGGAAGCTAGAAGACCTAGTACAAGGAAAGTGTACGCAGAAAAATGGAAGAGATTTTTATTTTGGAGTACAGCAAAGAATTTGGAGATTTCTGAGCCTAATTTGAGTGTGGCTCTTCAATATCTTACTGAGTTATTGGACAAAGGTTTGTCTTTCTCTTCCATTAAGATTCATGCTGCAGCAATTTCAGCTCACTATGATTGTGACCCACCATTGTTTTCGCATCCTTTGTTCAAGCAGTTTCTTAGAGGGCAAAGAATATAAGACCCCCGTAGAGCTCCTACTCCTGCTTGGGATCTCAATTTTGTGTTGGAAAAACTTACTCTACAACCTTTTGAGCCTGCGGCTACTGCTGAATTGAAATACTTGTCATGGAAGACTGCTTTTCTGTTGGCTATTACTTCTGCAAGAAGGGTGTCTGAGTTGCAGGCCCTTATGGCAGTAGAGCCCTTTTGATTTTCCATAAGGATAGGGTATCATTACGTACTAATCCTTCCTTTATGCCTAAGGTGGTTTCTAGTGTGGCTTTAAACCAAACTATTCATTTGCCTACTTTTTATGCAGACCCCCAAAATAAAGGGGAAAAGATTTTGCACACTTTAGATGTACACAGGCAATTGCGTTATTATTTAAGCAGGACTAAGGATTTTAGGCAGTCTCAGCAGTTGTTTGTTTCTTTTGCTTTGAGTTCAGGGTAAGCCTGTGTCAAAACAAACTATTTCTAGGTGGATTGGGTTTTGCATTGCATTTTGTTATTCCCATCATGGCAAGGAGATTCCAGCTGGGATTAGGCCTCATTCCACTAGGGCTACTGCCACTTCAACAGCATTTCTAAGGGGTGGCAACTAAGGATATTTTGGAGGCAGCTACTTGGAGTTCAGTGCATACTTTCTCTAAGCATTATCACCTTCCTCTCTACTCTAAGTCTAGGGCTGGTTTTGCCACAGCTATTTTGCAAGGCATGTTGTCAGCTCCTGCTTCTTTATGATTTGCCAGCCTCCCTTACCTCTGCTTTGGGATTCTACCCAATAGTTAGGACTGCAGCAATGTGGAATGAAGAACATAGTACAGTTTTGTACCTACCATAAATGTAGATGTTCGAGGATCCACATTGCTGCAGTCCAATTTACCCTCCCTCCTTCCCCTCTGTGTTTAGGGGTGGTTGTGTAGGCGAGGTTATATGCTGATGATTTTGTATATATTGTACATATTTTTGGTGCAGGTATATTAGGCCTTGTCTTTTTAGGGTCTTCTGACATCTGGGGCAAGAAAAGACTGAGGATATGACGTCGGTCATGCGCATTAGTACCCTGACGTACTGACGTCAGTCTAATGCGCCCTGACCGACGTCAGCCATATACTTTGGTATTCGGGCCGACTGGACAGCGGACTACCCCCAATAGTTAGGACTGCAGCAATGTGGATCCTCGAACATCTACATTTATGGTAGGTACAAAACTGTACTTTTTGTAGTATCGGAGTAGTTCACACTAATTACATAGAAGAAAACTGTGTATATGTATTCTAATGAACAAGCACAGTGCAATGTACAATCAAGCAGAGTGTAACGTGCAGTGTATGTATTAGTTTTATAGTGGGTCAGTCTTCAGTGAATGTTGAGAGGAGTAGAGACTCAAAAAGGAGATGGATTATGTAATATGTTCTGTGTTGAAGCAGGAGCATTTGGCTTGGATGATGAGTTGCAGTCTGAATTTGGAATAAGTGTTTATTTTCCTTGTTATCGATGGGAAGAGTTTGACAGACAGTAGATACCTGAGAGGAGAAAGCATGTGCAGTGCTGTGGGGTTTCGTTCTGGGCTACTGAGAGTGGGTGTGGCTTGTGAGCAGTGTCTCCAAGTTGTAGGAGGAGGTATTTTTGTGAAGTCCAGCTGCAAGGGGATTAAATTTGTGGAATTGCCAAGTATTTTACCATGTAAATCTTTTGTTCTCATTGGGAATCGTTGATGACTGCAAGCTAGGAGTCATTATCAACTCTCCAAGTGATATGGACAGCCTACAAAAGGGCCTTTCTGAGACCAATGACTGGTGTCGGAACCATGGCCTGAAGCTTAATGCCAAAAAATGCGTTATCCCCTTTGGAAAAAAACTCCTTTCCCATGAATTGCCACATTGATGGGATCCCACTGAACACTGAAGGGGCCATAAGAGATCTGGGCACCCAGGTCAACAGCCACCTCACCTTCGACCACCACATTGCCACTGTGGTCAGCAAGTCCTTCATATAACCAAAGGTTTCGCATCCAGGAAGAAAGAGGTCATCATCCTTCTCTACTCATCTCTCATTAGACTAGTCATTGAATATAGTGCCCCATTTGGCACGTACCTGACCAGACACCTACAACAGCTGGAGAGACCACACAAGTACCTCACAAAAAGAATCCTAGGCCTTAAACACGTCCTACATGGACAGACTCAAGAAACTTCAGCTGTGTGGGGCAGAGCCTAGATGGCCATCTGAAAGCAGTGAATTTTGAGAGCTCCATAAACTAGTATAATAATATAGGAACATTTTATTATTTTCAAGTTTAAAATGTCAGAAATATATAGCTAAACTACATAAATATCAGTTTTGGTGGAGATGTACAAAAATTTTCCTGTCAAGTAACTTGGAGATATATTGAGTCACTGAATATGAACAACTCAAGGAATTCTAATCTAGATGCTGCTTTGAAAAAAGAACTGCAATTGATATCTACCTTACAGGAACTATCTTTCTTTGAAGATGGATGGCTTTAAGAATTACTTAGAAAACCTCAAATGAAATTCTAAAAACAGACTGATGCGCTCTTAAGGAACTGTTACAGCAACACCATACAAAAATAACAAATATAGAGACTTCTCTAAATGATGTTGAAGGGAGACTCAGAGGAAGAATTTCAAAAAGAATTTCTGCTTAAACAGAATACATGGCTGCTTAACAAAATAAATGACTTAGAAAACAGGGAAAGGAGAAACAACATAAAGATCTTTGGTCTGCCTGAAAACACTGAAGGATAAGACATTGTTTCATTCTTAACCTGGATTCCTGAATTTTTAGACTTGAAAGAGGGACCTTCATCTGGAATTGAAAAGGCACATAGAGCACTGAGGAAACCTGCTTCTAACTCAACAAATACTTCACCTAGATCCATAGTTATAAAAAATCTTTCATTTCTGGACAAGGAACTAATATTAAAATCTGCTTGGAGAAAATCACCCTTAAAATACAATCAAAGCCTGATAAGGTTTGACGATGATTATTCTTCCACAATACTAGAACAAAGGAAAAAAAGTCTTTGCCAATAATAAAACTGTTGAAACAAAACAACATTAAAGCACAGCTGGCCTTTCCAGCAGAGGTGAAAAAAATAATTTTTGCTAATGAGATGAGGACCTTTAATGAAGAAGCTACTGTATTCATCAAAAACAACAGTGTCTATCCCAGATGAAATGGAATGGATGGCCCCTACTCTTAAAAGAAACAAATCCTTGGACTGATGCTAGAAAGAAGAAAAAAAAAATAGCAACTCTTACAACTATATCTCTCAAAGTATCAACTGATATGGTACTTCACTTGCCATCTGTTTTTATTTAAAAAAAAAAAAAAAAAAAAAAAAAAGAGGAGGGATTCTTAAACAACTGAGAAACAGTAATGATTTATTCAGAATGTTCAGAGAGTCCAATAATTCTTCACAAACAAAGGTAGGTCAAGATGGTTACTATTTACATTGTATATAAGCCAAACAAAGCAACATGTAATACAAACACAGACGTTTCTATTCTCCTACTTGAACTCGCTGAATACTTATCTTGTTCATTTTTCATTGATTTTAATTAGTTAATTAATTACTTAAGTTATTATAATTCAACAAGGTACCATTCGTCAGAGTTCAGACTCAAATGTAACAAATTAACATCATATATAATGGCAGTAACAGAGTGTTTTTGAAGAAAAAAAAATGCTGTCTGAGACTAATGCCTTCTTCAGTTAAAGTATGATTTAGAAATGTCATGTATATCCTGGTTAAATAATAGTAGCAAGCTCTTAGTACAAATGTCATCATTATTCTGTCTAAATATAGTTAATATCAATTATTGCAGGTATCACAGGTATGAGTGATGTTTGATCAATCCTGATATGCTGTGCGTGGATGCAGCTGTGTCTGGCAGCTAGTACAAATGTCATTATTATTTTGCCTAAACATAGATGTTCTGTAGTCCTATCTCGCCTTCATTCTTACACATGGGTTCGGAGCCGATCCTCTGCTCCGAACCCATGTGTAAGAATGAAGGGCGAGATGGACTACAAACATGGAACGTTATGGTGAGTACATAACTTATTTTTAATATCAATTATGGCAGGTATCATAGCTTAGAGTGCTGTTTGATTAAGCCTGACATGGTGTATGTGGATGCAGCTGTTATATGTTGACATTTTAGTCTCTGGGAAGCTGTGGATTGTGGCTTGTGATCGAGGTTTACTGATGCTTGTGTATTAGGAAGAGACATTTGGTGTTTCAGCCTGGAATAAGGGGAAGGGGTTGGATAGGGGTCTATATCACCACATCGAATGGTGATAAGTTCGAACGCCCTTTGTTCATACCTAAAAGTCCGAAAACCCTAAACAGCGAACTCGCGGAACATCGCTGCTCCGTGAAAAAAAAAACAACACAACATTAAAACAAACTTAAGTGGGTGGCTTTGTCCCCTCGCACCCCCCTACTTAAATATACCAACTCCGAGATCACACTACAGTGGAGGAAATAGCAAAGCCCCGAAGACGGCCCACAGATTTTTTTCCTCCTGGGAAAAAAAAAAATCTCCCTTCCGTGACTTCTCAGTTTAGGGCTTTCAGACTTTTCCGTTCGAACAAAGGGCGTTTGAACTTATCACCATTCAGTGTGGTGATATAGACCCGTTGGATAGAACTGTGATTTGGAATATTTTGGCAGAGAATGGTTTGTTTGTACTTCTGCTGAGTGAGAGGTGGAAGGACTGGAGGGAGTGTGTTGTCTCTTGTTGTGGCGACTTGTTGGGAGTTTTTTTTTTTTTTTTTTTTTTTTTTTTTATCTGTTTGGTCTCTGTTCTTTTCCTGGCTGCTGGCTCACTGAAAGGGAGGGAATTTAGGCTTGAAGCTGCAGTCAAGTGAAGCTTTGTTTCAGGTGCATCGCAAGCCTTTGGTGTGCAGTACACAGACACACTAACAGAAACTGACGCTCCCAGGTTGTATGGTAACGGAGACAGAGTGATGATAATGCTTAATGGTTCTGAGGAGCCTCCGAGATGATTCTCGGCAATGAAGTTTTTGGTTTTAAAAAAAAAAAATACATATATATATATATATACATATATATATATATATATATATATATATATATATATATATATATATATATATATAAGGGCTGTTTTAAACCACATGTACACATATTGATGGTCTCTCAACACTTCAGTTAGCTCATTTATTCTTGATTAAAAAAAAATAAGCGCAATTTTATATTTAAAATGTATTTTGGTCCAAACACATTAAGGACTTGCATAAGAGTGAAAGTCTGAGTTATTGTGAAAGACTAAGAGCACTTGGTCATGTGCTATACCCCTTGCAGTGATTCCAGGGGTGTTTGCGGTTGCCGGGAAGTGCCATCATGTCATCAGATTTCCTTCGTGGAAATATCTATGGGAATGGAAAGTGTGTTGAATGGTTCACTGGCAGAGTGGCCACTGCATGGAACAGGTTGGTAAAATGGAACAGGGCAATATTGGTTTGGATATTTTAACAACAGCCTGGAAACACACCACATGAACTAGTGAATGGTATTCTGGCAAAACTGGATGGGCATTGTTGCCCGTGCTTGAAGTACTGATATGTGTGTAAGTAAGGATGTAAATATACTTTTAACAAATAAGAAACTAGAAGAGTCTCATAATTTAGTCTATGGACTGTATAAACATGCTTGGAAGGACCTAATAATAAGAATAAATATTACAGCTTGTGGTCTCTCAAATAACTAAGCAACAGCCAAAAAAAAAAAAAAACACAATAGATTTCAGTAAATCTAGACATAAAATATATAATTGTCATACAAGATGAAGCAGTCTGCTGAATTTGGATATTAAAGACAGGATTTAACAACATGGGCTTGTGTATAATAACACTACTGTCTTAACTTGTCATAAATGACCTACACTACATTGAACATCAAGGGGAAGCATGATGATTTTCTTATATAAGCAGATATGCATAACAACTCATGTAATTGCTTTAACTTGAATTGTAGTTTTTGTACCCATTGTGACCATATAATAATACTTAAGCAGTTACCTAGGTAACGATTTTCTGTAGTCCTATCTCATCTTCATTCTTACATATGGGTTCGGAGCCGATCTTCTGCTCCGACTCAGCCTATTACAAAGCTCAAAGTCTTTTAGTTGGCTCGTGACTAAGTAGGTATCCCATGGTGCACCGGTACAATTCCCAGATCTCGTTTGCTGTGTCTACGAGTTCAGAAGTGCTTCTTGCTTGGCCATGACCAAGTTGAAAACTTTTTCTTATTATTATCACTTTACTGTTTGCTATAGCGAATTATCCTTGCCTAGATAGAGCTTAGTAGTATTAGGAGTGTTTTCTGACCTTTTGGAGTGTTTTTGACATTCATTGTAGTTAGTCCGTCGAGAACTGGTTGGCCGTTGGCCCTTGTTTTTCCTTTTTGGTATCCTGTGGGCTAGTTTATAATTAACATTGCGCTTTCACATTTATAGGTTCATAAACAACCAAACCAAAAACCACCTCCAGAGGAAGCCTTAATAGGCAAAAATAGTAAAATGAAAAAAAGGCTTCCACCACAACGAAAAGTTCACTGAGAAATTCTGTTAAAATGTAGGCTTTAATAAAACAAAGAAATAAAAAAGCACAAATTGTGCTATTCAGGTTGCAGGTCAAACAGGATAAGTGCTTTCAGTTAAAAAACCTTCTTCAGATCCTAGTGTGTAGACCTGACATGCTGCTGATAAATAAAGATCCTTAATTGCTCAACCAATCACATACAGCAATCAGATGCACGCCTTCCTTAAGCCTCCATTTCATTTCTTAATTAGGCTTCTCTCTTTCAAAATAGGTTTAATAGGAACTACTCTGTTGAGCCCTGGAAATAAATTATCTCTGAGGTTCATGATCCATTTGCTTTCTTCCTTTTCAGTTTTGTTGACAATGTCTCCTCCATGAAGGTTAGTAGTCACATTTGAGATAACCATAAAGCTAAATGAATGCCCTGGATTTTCATACACATGTCCATATAGGGCATTGGTTACCACTTTATTCTTGATGTCTAACAGATGGTGAAGTATCCGTTCCTTAAACTTTCTATTGGTCTTGCTTACATAATAGGCTTGGCACAAATTACAAGTGCCGACGTATATAACATTCTTGGTGTTGCAGTTAGCAAAACCAGAGTTACTTATAGCATTTGTTAGTTACCGGATGAACAAAACTGTTGGAACATTTGATGTGGCTGCAAGCTTTGCAAAAGCCACATTTCCAAGTTCCTAACCTATTTCTTCCTTCTGTACTCTGCTTGTTAGGTATTCCATCATAGTTGCACAATAAATCCTTTAAGTTCTTCTTGTTTTTATAACCAAACTTGGGTGTTTCCCCTACAATTCTCTTAATTTTATTGTCAGCAGTTAAGACTGGCCAAAATTTCTTGATGGTTTCACTGACATCAAAGGAGTCAGTGCTGTAGGTCATCATGCATCTGAGAGTGTTGCTGTTCCCACCTTTCTTCACATCACTCTGCTTCCGTTTCGAGTAGTACGGTTGCCCTTTGTTGTATCGAATGGACATTACTTTGCCTTTACTCATGACTAATTGTTTTTCATTATAGCCTCTTGAAGCAAAATTCTGTAATAGTTTGTCTTGTTCCTGCAGAAAATCATCATCGTCAGTACAGACCTTGGATATCCTGGTCACTTGATTTTCAACAATATTCTGAAAAACATGTCTCTGGTGCATGCTATTGTAGTATAGCATATGGTTCCTCCAGTTTGGTTTCCTGAATATAGTGGTGCCGATTCCTTTGCTTTTATTCATTGAAATTCTCACGTCTAAGAACTCAATCTCATTTGCTGAACCATATGCTATACTACAATAGCATGCACCCGAGACATGTTTTTCAGAATATTGTTGAAAATCAAGTGACCAGGATATCATTTTACTACTTTATAGGTTCATAGGCAGTTCAAAGGTAGGTACTAGGCTATCTGCCCGAGGGGATTTATAAGCCTAGCCAGAGTGTGTCTGCTTTCGCCACCCCATTGATTAATTAACTGATCCTCTGTCAAGCAAAGCCAATGAAGTGATACCAGGGGTGTATTTTCTGTTACCCATCCACTCGTTAAGGATTCTCTTGAAGGGTCTTAGTGAGGGGCTCTGCCTGATGTAATTTGGAATTTTGTTCCAAAGCATGGGGAGTCTCTGACAGGAATATATCCCTTCAGCATGTTCTACTTATTGTTGTGGCGTGGTTTAGCTCACTAGAATGCGTGGCTCGCAGTGACTTGGATTTCTTTAGGTGGAGCATGGCCATCAATTCTGAGTTGGACATGGCTTTGTAAGTCAGGCAGAGATCACCTCTGAGTAAGCGATATGCCACTGAGTACAGCCGGAGTTTTTTCAATCGGGCTGCATAGGACATATGTTTGAGACCAGTAATCCTCTTGGTGAGGTACTTTTGTGGTCTTTCCAGCTGTTGGAAGTGTCTTGTGAGGTACATCCCAAATGGGGTATTGTACTCTATGATGGGTCTAATGAGTGACTAGTAGAGGGGCACTATAACCTCTTTATTTCTAGATGCGAACCCTTTATTAATTAGATGGGCCACATAGAAGGATTTCCTAACTACCTTGGCAATATGATTGTCAAAGGAGAGATTACTATCCACCTGGGTCCCCAGATCTCATATTACCACTTCTGTATTAAGGGGGCTGCCACTTATGTGGTAATTCTTGGGTGTTTTGTTTTTCCCAAACGGGATGACTATGCATTTTTTGGCATTTAGCTTGAGGCCATGACTTTGACATCAGGTGTCCTTCTCAGTAAGGCCCTTTTGGCGGATGTCCGTGTCAGCTGGAGAGTCAGTTATGGCTCCCAGTTTGCAGTCATCGGTGAACTGGGTTATCCATAGTCCTCCTGTGTTGGCTGCACTTCTGAGAAGTATATGCCGAACAGTAGGGGTCCCAGGACCGAGCCTTGAGGGACACCACTTGTGACTGAAGGAACTCCGAGTGTGAAACAACTAGTAAACAAAAAGGCACTAAGGTAACATAACAGGTAACCTCACAAAACCTTTAGTAATCCACAATTTGATGAATGAAGAAATAAAAAAAAAAAAAAAACAGCAACTTGAACTGACTAAGTGCTTTTCACCCTCATGAGTCAGTTAACTTCAGTAAAAATAACCTTTAAATACAGCTATTAATTAGTGCTTGATTAATCAATGATGAAAATGCAGGAGGGTACTTAAATTAAACAATTATCCCCTAAAGTTCCTGTTCACCAAATCTTAAAGTCCTGCTCAACAATACCTTGTTTGCTAGAATCTCAGGTAAGTAATAGCTACCCAGAATAAATAAATAAACCATCATAAAAAGCAGTGTGTGCAGTAATAAACATTCCATATAAAACAGAAAACATATCTGTTAAAATATTTAAATTTACATTGTTTTATATTATATACAAGCTGCCTTGTATCTTAAAATACATGCTAGGGATAGTGCATCATTGATACCAGGAGCATTGCTGGCATCAAGTCTCAGTTGCCAAAGACATTCCCTTATTTCCAACATGGTTTTAAAGTCCCCCCCCCCCAAAATTCTTTGTATATAGCCTGTCAATAACAAAAAAAAATAAACTTTTTAAAGTTTGAACAATGATTTGTGTGTACATACAATGAATTAGTGGTTTTCTTGTTTTTTTATGTCCCTGTAATGTTCTAATATTCTTTGTCTCAACTTCTTGGTAGTCATACCTATATAGAACGCTGGGCAAGATAAACAAGTGGCAGCATAAATGACCATACTTGTGTTACAGTTGCAGTAACCAGGGCTCTTCAAAGTTCTCTTAAAATTACCTAGACAAACATAGGGACCGTCATTAATAAATTTACAGGCCTTGCAATTGCCACATTTGGCCATAGTAGTTGGTCTTTGTCCAAAGGATCTAGGGGTCTTCTCTAGTAGGTCTTTTAAATTTGAACCTCTACTATTAATAAAAGTGGGACATTTACCAAGTATGTTGTGTAAGTCTGCAGGGATGAGGATTTCCCAAGCACCGTAAATAACATCTTTAACTTCAGGTGCTAACCTATTGTGTTGTAATACCATTCTTGTTGGCGTATTGTTTCTGTCAGGCACATCTTTATGGTTGGTGACTTTGTCACATAACCTGTGTGTGTCATGCAAAATTGGAACAAAGTCAGTAGACCTTCTTCTAAATAGTTCATGTTGAAGCGACAAAAGTATATCAATGGGATAACCTCTTTGGACAAATAAGTCCTTCAATATGTCCAGTTCAATTTTAAAGACATCATCCTCACTAATAATTCGAGACAACATGATCATTTGGCCCTTAACAACATTTCTCTTAACATAGGCAGGGTGACAACTACTATAATGTGGAAATGAATTGCTGTAAGTTTTCTTTCTGTATAATCTTGATTCTATTTTACCATTTTTAGTATATAATTGTAAATCCAGATAATCAATACTCATCTTGCCAACCTTGTGTGTACATTTTAAGAATGTTGTCGTGTTGTTCAAATATAAAATAAATTCTTCCAGTTCGTCAAGTGTGCTCTTCTAAAAAAGCAAAATATCATCCAAAAATCTAAAATAGATAGGCATCTTAGCCTTATAATCAGATGTCAACACAAACTGGTATTCCCATTCTGCTAAAACAAGGTTGGCATAAATGGGTGCACATTTAGCACCCATAGCCACCCCTGTGGACTGTCTGTAATACTCATCCTCAAAACCTACAAAATTGTTCTCCAGTACCATTTGCAACAGATCCACCAATAGGTCCTTCTTGGTCCGGTGCAAGTTGGTATGTTTGTCCAAGCTCTTCCTAAACCAGTCGAGCCCACAGTCATGGGGGATCATTGAAAATAAATTGATAACATCAATAGTGACCAACAAAAAATCCCCCAGATCATCATGAGATAAAGTTCTGAGGCAGTCCAAACAGTGCCACGAATCTTTTAAGATATAGGGCAACCTTTCCAGGATGTCCTTGGTCATAATGTCTATGTAGGAAGCTAGAGGTTCAGTTTTTGATCATCTGGCTACAACTATGGGTCTAAAAGGTGGGTTAACTAAATTTTTATGAATTTTGGGTATGCCAAAAATGGTGGGCATGACCGGGTGTTCTACCGATAAGTATTTATATTCCTCAGCATCTATTATACCTTCACATAGCAACTCATAAAGCATCCAGTCTATTTTGGTGTACGCCTTCTGGACATCAAATTTAGAAGCTAACTCATATGTGTCGGAGTCATTTAGAATGTTCTGCATCTGCGTTAAATAATCAGTGTTGGTCATAATAACCACTCCTCCACCTTTGTCCGGTTTCATAACCCTATAGTCCTTGTTAACAGAAAGTTCCTTTAAGCAAAATAATTCTGCAGATGTTATCTTGTTGTCACATGTTATCTGTCTATTGTCAAGACGTCGCCTAATTTGTGTTGTACATAAATGTTCAAAAGTCAACACAGCAGGATGGTGTGGGGGTATAAATGTGCTACTTCTTCTAATTGTAAATAATTGAGTTTCACTGTCAACCCTGTGTTTAGTACTAAAAAATACTTTTAAATTCAGTTTTCTTGTAAAGAGCTTTAAATTAATAAGAATCTTACTGATGTCATATTTGAAATCAGGGACAAAAGAAAAACCTTTTTTCAGTAAGCTGACTGTCTAAAAACTTCAAACTAGAAAAATTGTAAACAAAAAAGGAGTTGTCACCTAAAATAGTAGGACCCTCCTTAGTAATGTTAGCCAAAGGAGAATTTAACATACTAGTGGGAGAATGCTGACATGAATCAAAACAAGATACAGGAGAATCAGTAGGTAAGAAAATACTGGGAGTGTTATCAGTGTTGTCGTTCATCTGTTGCGCCAGTTGTTGGTGTTGTGGAAGGTGGGGTTCAAGTTCGAGTTGTTCCTCCTCTGTCGCCCATCCCTCCAATTGTTCCCTGTGTATCGTCCTGGTCCCTGAGGTGGTCTCTGAACCGCCTGATCTCGTGGGTTGTCTCGGTTCCTCAATCTGTCTGACAGTCTTAACGGAGGTTGGTTTTCTAAAAAAACTTCTTCTTCCTCCTCTATCCCAAAATGTATCTCATTGGTTACCCCCTCCTCCTCAGTTAACATTGTGTTTCTCCTTATGTCCCCATCGTGTTGGACATCCCTAGTCTTATTGGGTAAGGGGTAAGCTTTTTTCTCTTTATATTCAGTAGTATCCCTTAATAGCTTCTTTTGTTTTCTTTCCATACTTGTTTTAACACATCTGTCAAGTTCAGTTGTAATTCTATCTAATCTACCTTTGTTACTTTCAAAAAGCAAGTCATTGGTAATACTCTGCTTGAGAATAAGTAGTTCATTTTTTAAAACACTTAATCTGTTGATTTAGAGTCGGACCTGGAGCTTGTTATTCTTACCGTGCGAGTTCTGTCTGTAAGCCCGTTGGCAACCCATCTCGTGGCATAGGGGTTTATGTTGAGGCTAGTGAGTTTTTCTGTAATACCCAAGTGGGGAATGGTGTCGAAAGCCTTGGTGCGGTCAAGGTAGGCTGTGTGAACCACCTTTCCCTCATCTACGGCCTTGGTGACTGTCTCGAAGAAGTCAACCAGGTTTACTAGGCATGATCTGCCCTTAACAAAGACAAACTGGGTTGGGTCAAGTGTTTGGAGGTTCCCAGTGTCTTTGTTAATGAGCTCCATGATAATGCACTCCATAGCCTTGCAGACCTGGCTAGTCAGGCTTATGGGGCGATAGTTACCAGGGTCAGTTGTGGCCTCTCCTTTGTGGAGAGGAATAACCATTGCTGTGCGCTATTCTATGGGCACGTAGCCTCTGGAGAGGCTGAGGTTGAACAGCGTGTTTAGGTGGGGGGTTAGTTTGTGCAAGACGCAGCCTGGGACACCATCTAGTCCCACTGATGCTGTGTTTTTGGCTTTTGAAAGGGCTGTTTTCACCTGTGCGTCTGTAATTTTTGGAACACTACACTTTTCCGGTATTGTTGTGGGCCCTTTTAGAGGTGAGTGGGGTGAAGTTTGCATTGAATCTATCTGCCAGGATGTTGGCAATATCAGTAGGTTCAGTATATTTTGTGCTGTTTTGCACTAGTTCAATGCATATCTGCGAGTTGCCTCTTAGATTCTTAACATAGCTGAAGAAGGCTTTGTGGTTATCTTTTGAATCCTTGGCTATGTTTCTTTTGAAGTTGGCCTTGGATGATTTCATGAGGGACCTCAGTTTCTTACTGATACTGATCAGGGATGTCTTTCCTTCTTTGGATTTGCTTTTTTTCTGAACTAGTTTCCTCCTCCTATTGTATAGCTTTTTTATTGCAGGGGTCCACCAAACTGGCTTCCTTCTCTTAGAGGAGTAAGTCTTGGTTTTGCTAGGGATGGCACGATCCATGCATCCTTGTAGGTGCTCGTAGAGTGCATTTGTAAAGGTTTCTGCATCTTGGGCAGCATTATCCTTTAGCATGGGGGCTGTGAAGCTTGCCACCTCTGTCTTAAGTAAGGTGAAGTTTGCTTTAGAAAAGTTTTTTACTGTGGTTTCCGTAGTTGGGGGTGTTGGTGGGGTGTGGACATCCAGAGTGATTAGTTTATGGTCTGATCTAACCAGTGACAGATTGACCTCCGGTGTGGAACACCTGTCGCCCATGTTGGTGATGACCAGGTCCAATATGTTTTCACCTCTGGTAGGGGAGTTTAACAGCTGATCCAGGGCGTTTGAGTTGATGAACTCCAGGAAGAGCTGAGACTGGGAATGTGTACTCTAGTAGTTTTCCCAGTGAATGGTAGGGTAATTGAAATCGCCCAATATCGGGGTGTTTGGTAGGACCTTCATGTTTTCCAGTGTCTCCAGAAGGGTGGAGTTGTGGTCCTGAGTCATGGAGGGTGATCTGTAGCAGGCCACAATTTGCATTGCAGATTTGCCCGATGTTAGTTGCACATGGATGATCTCACAGGTATCATGCTGCGCCACTAACCTGGAGGTGTAGGTATCCTTGATGAATATGGATACACCCCCTCTTTTTGTGTTTCGGTCCGTGTTCTGTGGCCAAAACGTGTGGTATGAGTTGTAGCCTGGTAGTGCTCGGGTGCTCTCTGGAGCCTTGAACCAGGTTTCAGTTACTGCACAGATGTCGACGTTCTCCATACTGAGGAGTGTTTCGAGCGTGTGCATTTTGAGATTTAAACTCCTGGCGTTGAGTAACATAACCCTCAGTTTTTTGTTAATTGTGCTATTGCCCGAGGTTAGTTTGACTTGAGCCTTGCCTAAAAAAGGCACTATGGGGGCAGCAAGAGCCTTGGCCAGTATTTAAAAGCCTAGGGGTGACAGGTGCAAGCCGTCCCTTGCGAAGCAACGCGGCTTGTCGAGCATGTCGTCCCAGGCTGACAGACACTGGATCCCCTTTGAGTGACACCAGAAGCTTAGCCAATTGTTGAAACTGATAATTTTTTCTTCATACTGAGGTATCATTCTTGGTGAGGGCAGGATGCTACTCAGGGTTAGGGTCATACCAGCCTGGGCTACATGATCAGAGAACCCTTCCATGTCTCTCTTCATGTAGTCCAGGGAGGTACGTCTCAGGTCATTCACGCCAACATGAACAATGACAGAGTCATATTTGTACTTGTTCTGGAGTGACCTGAGTGCTTGAGTTATGTGGCGGATTCTGGCTCCCAACAGGCAGCTAACAGGTGTAATGACTGCAACAGTCAATACACTCAACATCTACATTTATGGTAAGTGTACACAACTGTACTTTCTGGTGGTGGAGGTTATGACTTGGGGAGAAACCATATAGAGTTATGTGGGTAGTAGGGAAGGCTGTGGAGCAGGTGTTCCAGTCTATATTAAAGTCACCTAAAACAATAGTTTCTTGTGTGGAGTTTATGGACAGCCACTGTAGAATGTCTTCAAGGATATTGGTGTTGTTGCCAGGTGGGATATAAATGCAGCTGATGATTATAGATTAATGTTGGTTAATTTGTAGTTTTGTAAAGAGTATTTCAGCTTTATCAGCTTGAGGAACTTGTGGAGAGTTGGAAATAGTTACATTAATTGAAGATTTATATAAGACGGCTACCCCGCCTCCCTTCTTTGAGGTGCGGTCCAGTCGTATTATATTGTAACCTGGAGGAGTAACTTCATTGTCAGTGGTGGATGGCTTAAGCCAGGTTTTTGTAAGACATAGTATATCTGGGGAGTGTACTGCTAAGAGGGTATGCAGGTAGTGGATTTTATTATTTAGGCTTCTGATGTTTAGGTGGCAGATGAGGAGAGAGGTAGAGGAGATGTTTAAGTTTTGCAGGCTAGAGGGTATACTATATACTGGGTTGGATACTTCTGATGGGGTTGGTCCTGTCTTGGGGTGGATGTCCCCATCCATTGTGAAGTTAATTTGAGAATAGATTATTAGTTTTTGAAGTTTGAATAATAGTTTGTAGTAGTGTTTAGTTCTAGGTTTAACATAACTGACTCGAATGAGCTGTTGCGTTATTGTAATATGGGAGTTGGAAGGGAGGGGGAGTAGTGGCTGATTAAAGTTATGTGAAAGAGCATGAGTATTGGTCTGTGATCTGGGGTAGTGGGAGCCTGGAAGGGAGACATGTTCATAAGCTGTGATATAAAATACGTAATTATCAGCATGGGTAAAAGGTAGTAGGAGGGCTTTGAACTGAAATGTGGGGTTGAGGTTTGTAGAGATATTGAAGAGGTTTTGCAACTTACAATTGTTTAAGAATGAGGGTAGGGCAGAGAAATAGGGAGGGTGTTATGGTTAGGGTGGGTCTAACAATTGGTGATTTGCTTCTATAATTAAGGGAGTGGCAGTTGTGGTTATAAATTTAGCACATCTAGGGTTGGGAGGAATTTGGGGGTAGGGTGGAGAGCGGAGTGAGCCCGAGCGGAGCTAATGCAAAGAAACCAGCTAGCAGTGGGAAACTACACATTAAGTACAATGAGGCTTTTTTATTTGTTTGTTTTAAATACTTTCTTACCCTTGTTTTTTGCCTTCAGTATACATATTTAATTTTCCCATAAACATTTCCATTTGTATCTTTTCTTGATTTCCCTATTTCTCTGCTTTATACAGACTTTTACAGAATTTCTGAAATATTTCTAATACCTCTACAGGATCTCTTGTTACCTTCCTTGTTATATCTCCCTAAACTTGGCACAGCCCTTTCTACTTTCTGTTGCCTGAGATGTTGTGCTAAACGTTTTTTGTGCGGTAGTGTTATAAAAAAACATTTGCTTAACAGCAGTATTTCTAAACTTGGTCATATTATCGAGGTAATCCCTTATTTTGTGCTTAGCATTCTGCAATTGAGCCTCTTACTGTTCTGTGAGATTTTCCCCCTATTCTGCAATACTTCAGCATTTGTCAGTCCCTCTAAATAATTCTTGTTGCTTCTTAACCGTGGCTCCCTGTCTTTTATTTCCACCCCATTTTAAACCCCACTTTATTTTCCACACTCTAGCTATATTTTCAGAAGAAATTTTATCCTCTGGGAAAACACCATTATCTCATTTTTATTTCATTACCCTGTGTTTTTAATTTAGTTATTATTGACGTATGATCTGAAATAGTTATTGGGTGCATATCAAGACCTTCAATTAAAAGCACATATTCTTGTGAAATGTAAATTCTGTCTAGTCTAGCCCAATTATTATATTTTGGGGAGTAATATGTAAATTCACTACGGACTCCTATTACTGAATTCCCATCTTCCATGCCAAATATTTTCATAAATGTCATCAAAAATCTACCCTCCTTTGTTATAGTTTCCCTTCTGAGCCCACCAGGCACATCTTCACTGCTGCAAGTTATATTCCAGTCCCCACCTATAAGTAATATTCCTAGCTGAAAGCAAGCTCCATTATAGCAGTTTTAGTGGAATATAAATGCATACCGGTGTAACCCCCCCCCTTGCCAGTAGCCCCTTAGCACTTCCAATTTGCCATTATCTGTTTTATCCTCTTCTATCACTATTGGATCTCCTCTTGCAATTAATATGTTATGTCTGCTGTTAGAAGTGCTACATCTAAAGAAATCCCAATCCCTTCACACCACACACTCCAGAGACCTCAACCTCATTACCACAGTCAACAGAACATGCTGGAGGGACAGGTTCATAACCCAGAAACTGCCCATGCTATGGAAAGACTTTCTCATACATGTCAAACAGAGCACCTTTCTGGCCCTCTTCAAGAGAAATCTTGACGAGTAGATGGGAAATAGAAAATTCACCCCGGGGATCACTCCAGTGGCTCTGCTGGACAGAAGCACTGGGAACTATGGTCAGGTGGCACGATGCCAGGGTAATCCTATGGGCTAGGCTTTTAAATGCTCCAGGGTCATTAGCCTAGTACACACCTATGAACAGTAACCAGTGAGTGGGATGTCAGTGTGCCTGACTATAGAGTCACCTATTACTAGTGTGTTAGGTATGTTATTTTGCTTTAAGGGCTGTGATTGTGCGGCACACTGTGTTTTATGTGTTGTCTGGTTTGTGATGGGAAGTGCAGGTTGTTTGGATGGCTGCTTTGAAGGTCTCTAATGCTTTGCAGGTTTTTATTTAAAGCCTCCGAGTATGATTTTGTGTATTTATGTGTATTTTTTGCCAGTGCTGTTTTAGTAGGTCTCTGTATGGCTGGAGTTGTGGTGCAAGTGTTAACCTTTTCCTCTTGACTCTCTGTTCCAGTCTTGGGTGGAGACAGCTTAGCTTCCAGTTTGGCTGTATAATTGCATCTCTCGCATATATTAGTGTTTTGTGGTAGGAGGAGAGGGTTGTCTGTGTACATGAGGCAGTTGTAACATTGCCTCAGAATACCCAGATTCTCCAGCTGGACTGGAAAGTGCACCTGAAGTTGTCCTTTGGTCATGCCTGAATAGTAGGGTGAGCTGCTTAGTCGCTTGGTTGGTGAGGGGTGAATAAAGAGCCTTGCCCTGCTGGGCAGTCAGTGTCCGGGTATGATGTTTGCTATTAGGTCTGAGCAAGTGCTGGATTGTAAGATGCTTTTTGAGTGCTTAGGTTGAGAGTTAGATTAGTTTCAAGGGAAAAACTGAAGAGGAGACTTAGTGGAGCCGGGAATAATTTAACCGTAACAACCGGCACCATCTGGTATGCAAAACCGTGCAAATGTGTTTTTTATAGTAGGAAAATGAAAGAGAAATTGCCCCAAAATGGCCAATAAACTACTAACTTCTGGGCTGGAACCACTCCTCCAGGGACAGATAGGTTGCTCAAAGCTCCCTCTCACAGGTGAACATAGAAACTTCCTTTTATCCAAGTAAGGTATGGGCAACTCAGAAACTAGTATCACAGCCCTGAATTCAGCACTAGCCAGAAAACTGGACTATACTAGCTTAGAAAGGCGAGAAACAATGAATTTTTTTGGTTCTTTTGTTTTTTTTTTTTTTGAAAAGATAAGGCAAAAACAGTAAAACGTACACTTAAAACAGCTTTAAAGAACTACGAACGATCAGAAAAGGCTATCACACTTTTGTGTGTAGCCTGCAACAGTTAAATTATTTAAACAAAAAACAACTTTCTAAAAGTGCAGGCAGTCAAATAAGTACAATAAAAAAACAAGCTTTTAAATCACAAGAAACACTAGAAAATCTGCTTAGGATATATATATATATATAGGAAATAGAGAAACAGTTATGTGCAGCAAGAAAGTACAGAAAACTGATACTTAATCACTCCAAAGTCTCTCCTAAGCTAGAAGGCTTGTATCAGCTTAAGGCTTTCTAGTGCTACTCAGTAGGTTTACTATTATATTGTGTGCAGTATTTGAATTTTTACAGAGTTTTTTCTCTGCAGGTCCGCCGTTGGGGCCTTGGATTTCTAGTTAGAAAGTTAGAAATTTAGCTTGTGTGCAGTGTCGTTTGATATTTCCTTGCCTGTTACTAGTTTCTGGCCTTTTCTTTCTACGACTTAGCCTATCCAGCTAGGTCTGTTTAAGTTAAGAGTACCTAGTTCTCTGCTTACTCCCTTTTTTTCCTCAGCGCTAGGCCCGTTTAAGTTAGAGGATCTAGTCCCCTTTTCTTCTTTCCTTGTGTGTGTGTGCGTTGTTAGGGCTAGGCCCATTTAAGTTAGAGGGCCTAGTCCTCGTTGTGTCTGTGTGTTCCTGCTTACTTCCTTAGCTAGCTATGATGTCTAAAGAGTCTAAGGACCACAAACCTTCGGGTTTCAAAAAATATGTGAAGTGCTTCCAGAAGATGTCAATTACGGATGGTCATAGTATATTGCCTCGGAGCCATGCATTTGCAGAAACTTGTTTGTTCTGCCATTCCTTCAGCTCCAGAGTTCTCCAGGAGCGGAAGAACAAGTTTAATTTTGAAAGGTCTCCTCAAGCCTTCCTTCAAGGAAGACTTGGCGAGTTCTTTCTCCTCTTTGAAATCTCATTCTTCCAAGAAAGAGAAGGTTAAGTAGGCCAAAAGGCATTCTCCGGCGACTCGTATTTTGGAACCTCCTCCAAAACAATCAAAAATGGATAAGACTTCTGCCTCCTTGGCTCCACTGTCCTCAGAGCCGGTTGAGGTTGTTGATATTGGCACTTCAGTTTCGGCCCCAAGCCTTTCGGAGCCGACTACTGAAAAACTACATTGGAGCCAGTCCAGAGATCCTTTGCCGGTCTACCCAACCTTAAGATCTCCAATTCTCCAGAGATCCAGATCCTCCAGGAGCATGTCCTAGGAAGATGTGGAGAGAGTAGTGCTCAGACTCCTGAAGTCGTCTGCCTTGCCAAAATTGTTGGCTGTGACCCAGTTGGTTCCGGAACCACCCGAATCCACACACCCCCCCGTTGTGGTTCCTCCTCTGAGCCATGTCGGTCCTTTGGAGCCGGAGTGTTCGGTAACACTTGTTGTGGAACCCTCAGTTCCAGCTCCCCTTGAGGCCAGAGTCTATTTCCACTCCGATACCTTTGGTGTCGTCCGTGGTATCTAGGAGCCGAAGCTCACAGGTCGGCCCCGACAGAGACACTTGGACCCGTCCGAGTCTCCCTCTCAGTGCGTTGGCTAGGGTGAGCTTGGATCCTGCATCTATCTCGGAGCCGGTCACACTGGAGCTGATTACTTCCTCTGCTTCCTCGGAGCCGAGGTGGTCTTCAGAGCCGGAGAGATCTGTTTTCAAGATGATGTGTGCTGTCTAGCTCATCAGCTCCACACAAGGGTACTGATACTCTTCCCCCTCGAGCACCGACCTCTGTCTCAGCAGCTACTTTCTCTCTCTCGACAGCAGAGACCCACAGCCTCAGGAGCTCCCCGATTGGTGACCACCAGTCTTCCGAGACCTCTCTCTCTCTCGACAGCAGAGATCCGCAGCCTCAGGAGCTCCCCGATTGGTGACCACCAGTCTTCCGAGACCTCCCCAGAGTACCCTTCTGAGGAGCCCCCCTCGGAAGAGGACCTGCAAGAGGAGGCATGTAGACTCCCAGGATGAGTCCCTTATCTCTGACACTGACCTCGATTAGTCAGAAGGGTCCCCGAAGTCATCCTCTGATGATGTCTCCTTTGTAGACATCTTAGAGATTTTTAAGCAGTGCTCCCAATGATGGCTCACTACCACCCCTTCTGATGAGGAGTCAGTGTACCTGAAGGCTTTTGGGTCTCAACCTTCAGCCTCTTGGGTGTATCCACCTTTTGATGAACTTTTAGATCTCGTTAGTCAAAAGGTGTGGGAGACTCCTGATGTCATGGAGCCAGTTCCCAGAAGATCTAATAAATTTTTGTCTGCCCCCAAAGAGAGAGAGTTTTTGTCCAAGGGTGTGCCTGTAGATGCCATGGTGGTGGTGGCGGCGGCCACTAAGGAGGAGTTAGCGGAGATTTCTTCATCTGTCCATCCGCCGAATAAGGAGTCTCGGATGATGGACAGATACGGGAAGCGTAGTCTCTCTTCATTGGCTTTCACTGTCAGATCACTGAACTAACACATTTTACGAGGCTTCAAAGAGATCCCCTTAAGGAGCTAGGAGATGCTCTTCAATGTACATCTACTGAAGGACTCCTGAAAAGGTGTCTGCTCAGTAGTCCACCTTATATTCCATCGTGAACTCCTCCATGAGTCTGATCTCTTACACAGCCGATGGAGCGAGCAGGGCAGCAGGTTCAGGAGTTTCCCTTAGGAGACTTTTTGTGGTGCCGTTCAAGTCTACCTTTACTAATGCCCCCTTTGACGGTTCTTCATTGTTTGGACCTAAGGTAAAGTATACACTCACCAGGTGCGAGCAAGAAGGGAAAACTCTCTCTGCCATGGGAGTACGTTTTACTGTCCCCTCCTGACCATATCCTAAGGGTCAGAGAGGTGGTAAGATGTGGTTCAAGAAGTCCCAGAGATTTTTCCTGGATCCACAGGGTGACTTCTCCTTCAGAGGCAGAGGAGGAGGAGCTAATGGTAGACGTCACCCTAGAGGCAGGGGCAGTCCACAAAACCAGGGAGGCCGCGATTCCTTTCGAGGCCGTCCCCATCAGCACTCCCAATGTGGGCCCAGCTGTGCTTCTCTGGAGCCAAGTCAGGGGTCGCATTTCTTTGTATCCAGAAGCCTGGCTAAACATCACTCAAGACAAATGGGTACAAAGAATAATCAACAGAGGTTACTCCATACCCTTTTCTCTTCCACCTCACACTCCCGAGAAAATCCCAGATGTTCCACCCAATCACAGGGATCAAGCAACTGTAGAAGTAAAAAAGTTGCTCGCAAACAGTCATCCAAACCGTTCCCGCAGACCAGATAGGATCCGGAACTTACTTCAGATTCTTTTTAGTGCCAAAACATACAGGGAACTGGAGGCCCATATTGGACCTCGGCAAGCTAAACGAATCCGTAAAGGACAAGTTCCGGATGGTGACACTGCAGTCTATACTCCCTCTGTTAGGGAAAGGCAATTGGATGTGCTCCATAGACCTCCAAGATGGGTACTACGATATAAAATTGGACAAGACTGTTTAGGAGTCATTTACACTTCTGGCTGGGAGCCAGTCATTACCAGTTTCGTGCTCTGCCCTTTGGTCTCAACCACAGCCCCCAGGGTGTTCCACCAAATGTATGGAAGTAGTGACTGCTCATCTGAGACATCTAGGATTCCAAATGTTTCCGTACCTGGATGACTGGCTCCTGACCGCCCCCACCAGGCATCTACTCATACAAACCAGGGATTCCACTATCCAACTTTGTTCCCAGTTGGGGATTACTATAAGTTGGGAAAGGTCTGCCTTATCGCCCTCTCAATTTGTGACTTTTTTTATAGGCATAGCAATAGACACAGTTGCCATGTTAGTTCATCTTCCCCGGAGAAATAGCACAGAACCTCAGACAACAAATCCTCTGTCTACTTCCTCTACAGAAAGTAAAGGCAAAGACGGTGCTAAAACACTTAGGGACCATGGCATCCACCATAATGGTAGTCCTTTTCACCAGATTACACATGCAAATTCTTCAGTGGCTTCTGTCGTCCCAGTGGTCCTTTCAACAACTGCCTCTATCTCACCACATCTTCATAAGAGTCTTGCAAGGAGGATCTTCGTTGGTGGATTCAATCCGACCAATTCATAGCAGGCACCCCATTCCTTCCTCGCCAACCCATTGCTACTGTGACCTCAGATGCCTCTCAGGGTGGGGGGGCATTATCTAGGCAGGACTGTCCAAGGCACATGGCAAGATCACGAAGCTCACCTGCATATCAGTGTCCTAGAGATGAGGACAGTGCTTCTAGCTTTGCAAGCACTTCACTACTCTCTCCCTCTAGGCACGATAGCAATCCAGTCAGAAAACATGTTAGTGATATGGTATCTCAACAAACAAGATGGAACCAGATCTTATCCTCTTTGTCGAGAGGCGATTCGTGTTTGGAAGTGGGTGATATCTTCCCAACGCTTTATGATGGCAACGCATATCCCAGGGATAACCAATGTGATAGCTGACAAACTCAGCCGGGCAATCTTAATGCCTCATGAATGGTCTCTGAATCGAGAAGTAGCGGATCAGATCTTCCGCAAATGGGGACGGCCTTGCTGCGACCTCTTCGCCAGTCCGATCAACTCCAAATGCAGCAGCTACTTTTCCCCTCCTCCGGGGGGGATTCACCGAGAGATGCACTTTTCCACGATTGGCCCCTGGGACTCCTTTATGCTTTCCCTCCTTTTCCTCTCATATCCAAGGTGATTCAGAAAGCGAAGCTGTTAGGAAGCAAAATGATTGCCATCACTCCTTACTGACCTCATCAGATTTGGTTCCCCTTTCTCGGGCCTCATCTACTAGATGATCCATGGACTCTGGACCCAGTGCCAGACCTTTTGACACACATGTCAGGTGCCCTTCACCCCAGCCTCCACACCCTCAACTTGACAGCATGGCTGCTCCAATTCCATCCCTAGTCAGGCTTCAAGATTTTTCACCTGCTGTGACCCACATCCTCACGTCTTCACATAAACCTTCCACTAGGAAGTTATACACTAGCAAATGGAGAAGGTTTTCTATCTGGGTGGAAGAAAGGAATGTAGATCCTTACACTGCATCCATCCCAATGGTTTTAGAAGTTTTGTCCGAACTTTTCCATCGGGGATCTGCTGCTGCCACAGTTAGGGTCCAATTGCCAGCGATATCTAATTTTCATTTGGGTCTACATGAATCAAACTGATGTCACACAGATTGTGTAAAACCTTCCTTAAAGGTGCTACTTTGCTGATAGCCCCTCTTTCAGGAACCGGTAGCTTCCTGGGATCTGAACTTTGTCTTGTCCAAGCTAACTTCACCGCCCTTTGAGCCTGCTCATTCGTGTCCGCTGAAATTTCTGTCTTGGAAGACACTGTTTCTGGTAGCCATCACATCAGCTAGACGAGTATCAGAGTTACACGCACTGTCTATAAAGCCTCCTTATCTGATTTTCCACAAAGACAAGTGTTTCTCTTCGTACAAATCCTTCCTTTATCCCTAAAGTTTGCTTTCAGAATAACTTGAACCAAACTATAGAGTTACCGTTTTTTTCCCTAACCATTCTAATGCAGCAGAATACAAATTTCATCAACTGGATGTTCACAGGCAGTTACGGTTCTACCTTCACAGGACAAAGGAACTTGAAGTCAGATCAATTGTTCATATGCTTCTCTGATTCTAGACTAGGTCTGCCAGTCTCTAAAGTGACCCTATCAAATTGGAGTTCGAGATTTCCTTCATTTACTCCTCCAGTGGAAAAACTGTACCATTCAAGATTAAGGCTCATTCTACCTGATCCCAATCTACATCTGCTGCCTTCCAAGCCAGAGTTCCAGTTGACGATATTTGTGCAGCAGCAACATGGGCTACCCCTCACACCTTTATTACTCATTACAAATTGGACCTGACCTGTAGGGGTAGAGCCTCCTTTGGTTCCACGGTAGTCAGGAGTATTTTTCCATGAGCCACCCAAGAATAAGGTGCTAGGGACGTTGTCCCATGTGTAAGAATGAAGGCGAGATAGGACTACAGAACATAAAGAAGTTATGTACTCACCCTAATGTTCCATGTTTGTAGTCCATCTCGCCCTTCATTCTTACGAACCCACTCACCTACCCCCATCTTGGAAGGATCTGGAGACAGGTTAGTATTACCTTGATAGGGTGGAGACCTTTCATTATTGTTGTTCTTTCTGGATAACCTTAGTTCTGTCTTTCTGTAGTTTAGCAGCAAACAAGATCTGGGAATTGTGCCGGTGCACCATGGGATACCTACTTAGCCACGAGCCAACTAAGAGACTTTGACCTTTGTAATAGGCCAAGGATCAGCTCCGAACCTATATGTAAGAATGAAGGGTGAGATGGACTACAAACATGAAACTTTATGGTGAATGCATAACTTCTTTTTTTTATACATGACATCAAACTGACAAAATTGTTCAAGAGAAACAGTAAAAGCCTGAACTTGAAATGTCACAGAATGTAACAATCATATTCTGAACAAGTAGTATTAAATTGACAATAGACACTCAGTTTAATAACACGGGCTTGTGTATAATAATACTACTGTTTTAACTTGTCATAAATGACATACACTTATGTTGAACAAGGGGAAGCATGATGATTTTCTCATATAAGTAAATGTGCATAACAAGTCATACAATTGCTTTAACTTGAATTGTGGTTTTGTAATGCATCTCGACCATACATAATATTGAAGCTGTTACCAAGGTAACTAATGATCTGAAGTAGGAGATTCATTTGTCTGCAACCTGTGGGTTATGGATCCGATATCGGATCCGAACCGGCATGGTTATCCAGCTATGGATCCGAGCTCTTAGCTCCTCCCCTCACCCATAATGCCCTGCTCTCCCTACATGACCTCAGATCTAGTTTGCAGCGCTGGTAACCAGATTGGATCGTCTGAGCTCTTCAGCGAAGTCTTTATAAATCCTTCATAAAGCGTTTTATTACATTTTTGCAGTTAGTTTTGTGTGATTGTATTAGGTTCCCCTTAGTGTTTTGATAGTTTTGGTTTAAAATTCTTATTTTTAAAACTTTATTTTAATTCCCTCCCTTCGCTGGTTCGGAGTTTTGTTTGTGTGTGCTGTTTGGGGCCTGTGTGTGTGCTAGTTAGCACTAATTAAAAGACTTTAGTTATGTCTGAAATGGCCCCTAAGGCAATTTTTTCGAAGTGCTCCGAGTGTGGCCATAAGCTTTCCCCTGCTGATGGCCACACTCGGTGCGTTTGATGCCTTGGGGTTGAACACCTCACTTCTGGATGTTCCATTTGTGCAGGGTTCAACCCCAGGGCATTGAAGGAGCGGAGGTCGAAGCTGGTCCTGGCGGGACTTCTGCCCCCGGACTCTGCTTCGGCTCCCGCTCCTGCGGTGGGTACTGTTTCTACGGTCCCCTCCTTGCCTGCTCCACCTCCTCCACCTGGGACTCAACCTCCCGCTGCTGGGTTGGAGGAGAGGGAGGCAAGAAAAAAGGACCGGAGGGAGAAGCACCACAAGCGGCGGGCCGAGACCTCCGTTTCGGCCCCGCCAGCTAAGCGGGCTTCTCCTCCGGCCTCCTTGGCTGCTGGTTCTCCCCCTCCTCGGCTCCAGTCTGTTTTCCACCGGGGCCTGAGGAGGAGGAGACCCGATCTCCGTCGAGGCTATCGAGGAGGCACTCAAGGCCTACCTCGGTAGCCTCTTCGAGATCAACATATAGCCTTTCCGACACCGATCTGGACCGGATGATGAGAAGGTTCATCCAGGCCCAGATGCAGATGGGAGTGCTCCTGCCTCCCTCCCTCTGGGGGGGAGCTCGACCCCATTTTTCAAGCCTATAGCTCCTTCTCCGACCCGCTACCCGGGTTTGGAGCGTTTGGAGCTGGGCAGCTTCAGAGCCGGGGGTGGGTCGGCTCCGATAGTACTAGGTACTTCGGATCCGACCCTGCCCGCGAGTGTTTCGGATCCGATCTCTCAGAGCCTGGCTCCGAGCTTCGGATCCAGGGGACTCGGTGTGCCTTCGGCGCCGTCTGTGTCGGAGCGCACTGGCCCCTCGGATCCGAGTGTCTCGGGGCCGGCTCCGATCCACTCTTCGGATCCGAGGGGGAGCCGGCTTTCAGATCCTTTGGTCGAGGCTGGCTCCCCCTCGGCTTTTGATGTAGTGGAGAGGGCCCTGTTGAGGGCTTCCAGACCCCCGGCACTTGCTTCAGCTCCTTCCCGCGCTCCATCTGCACTGGGTCAGGCTTCCACCATCTGGCCACTGGGACAGCCCGCTCCAATTCCCCAAGCTGTTCCATTGGAACAAGACACTGTTTGCGAGGGCTCCTCGGAGAGCCCCCCCGTGGAAGCACCTCGCAAGCATACGTGTAAAAGGAGGCACATAGACTTCCCCGAGTCTTTAACAGAAGACACGGATTTGGAGGAAGGGGAAGGCTCCCCAAGATCACCCCCCGAGGATGTCTCCTTTGGAGACATCATGGAAATGCTTCGCATAAGGGGAGGGTGGTCTGCCCCCAAGTCTTCCTCGGACGAGTCCGTGTTCTTGGAGGCATTCGAAGCGGGCCCGTCTACCTCTTGGGTGTCCCATCCTGCCGACCCCCTGGTGGACCTTATTACCACCAGGGCGTGGAAGGAACCGGACACCGTGGAGCCAATCCCCAAAAGGCCAGACCGTATCCTTAGCCCCCCTGTAGACCGTGCCCACTGGAGTAAGGGGCCTCCGGTAGATGCCATGTTGACGGCAGCAGCCACCAAGAGGGAACTCGCACAGGAGAGTCCCTCAGTCCATCCTCCGAGCAAGGAGTCTCAGATGATGGACCGCTTGGGGAAGCGAATGTTTAGTTCAGCGACCTTCTCAGTGAGGGCGCTCAACTACCTGGCACATGTTATCAGGATGCAGAGCAATCTTATTAAAGAATACGCTGCATCCCCCGCTGAGTCCATGTCAGAGGAGGACAAACTTTTGCACTCCACCCGTATGGCCACTCTTCGGTTCGTGACGAATACCTCTATGCGGTTGCTGTCCCATGCTACTGAGGGAACCGCTAGAGCTGCAGGAGTAGGCCTAGTCACGAGACGCCAGGCCTGGCTCTGCCATTGCAATTTCACAGAGCCCTTCAAGGCGTCCTTCGCGAACGCCCCCTTTGATGGTTCTGCCCTTTTTGGCAAGATGGTTCGCGATACCTTGACCCAGAGCGAAAAGGACGGGAAGACGCTGTCTGCCGTCGGAATCCGCTTCTCTGTGCCCCAGAGGCCCTACTCTAGGAACCAAAAGGGCCAGAAGAAGATGTGGTTCCGGAAGTCGCAGCAATCCCAACCCGCTCCGGACAACCAGTCCTTCCGTGGCAGAGGAGGACAGGGAGGACACCGCCCCAGGGGCAGAGGGGCTCCCAGGAACTTCGGGTCCAGAGAGCCTTTCTCTGAACGGCCCGCGCAGCAGCCCTGAAGGGTTGCCCGACTGCTCCACTCTGGAGGCAGTCGGGGGACGTTTTTCGGAGCACCTAGCGGCATGGGAGTCCATAACATCAGACCGCTGGGTCCTCCGCATTATATCCAGAGGATACAAGATCCCCTTTCATCACATTCCAAAATTAAAATCCCTCCCCGACGTCCCACCCGGTCAGTGGGAGGCCGCTTCGGCAGAAATTGGCCATCTGCTGGGGAAAAGAGCCATCCAGCCCGTCCCCCTAGACCAGATCGGATCAGGGTTCTACTCAAGGTTCTTTTTAGTGCCAAAAAAGACGGGGGAACCTAAGACCAATTTTAGACCTGTCCCTGTTAAACCTGGCAGTTCCCAAGGAGAAGTTCCAGATGGTCACCTTGCAATCCATCCTCCCCCTTCCGGGAGAGAATCACTGGATGTGCTCTATAGACCTCAAGGATGCGTACTACCACATACTCATGGACAGACGTTCCAGGAGGTTTCTTCGCTTCCGGCTGGGAGCCAGTCACTACCAGTTCAGGGTCCTTCCCTTTGGTCTCACCACAGCCCCCAGGGTGTTCACCAAAGTATTAGCGGTGGTTGCGGCCCACCTGAGGCTTCAGGGGGTGCAGGTCTTCCCGTACCTGGACGACTGGCTTCTTACCGCCCCAACAAGGCATCTACTATCATTGGCGCGAGACTCCTTTCTTCATCTAGCTCCCCGCCTGGGCATCACGATAAACATAGCAAAATCCAACCTGGCCCCTACTCAGTTGATAGATTTTATAGGTGCCAGGTTAGACACGAGGGAGTTAAGAGCCTTCCTCACAACCGACAGAGTTCAGAATCTGCGACTCCAGTTGTGGGCCATCCTCCACTCCAGCTCAGTTCCGGCGGAATTGGTCCTGAGGGCTCTAGGGTCCATGGCGGCAGCTATATCTCTTCTTCCATTCGCCAGGTTCAACATGCGGGTCCTTCAGTGGACACTTCAAGTTCAGTGGTCTTATCTTGCTCTACCTCTGCATCATCCCATTGTGATCAGCAAGGCTTGCAAGCGGTCCCTCTTGTGGTGGCTCCACTCACAGGATCTCCACGGAGGCCGCCCCTTTTGTGCTTCTCCCCCTCTCGCCACGGTGACCACGGACGCCTCCCACCTCGGGTGGGGGGGGGCATTTTGCAGGCCGGACGGTCCAAGGCACGTGGAATGACTCAGAGACCTCCCTGCATATCAATGTTCTAGAGATGAGAGCAGTGCTCTTGGCGTTGTGAGCACTTCAGGCCTTTCTTCCCCTGGGAACAATTGCGATTCAGTCAGACAACATGTCGGTTGTCTGGCACATCAACAAACAGGTGGGAACCAGGTCTTATCCTTTATGTCGAGAAGCCATGAGAGTGTGGGAATGGGCGATCTCCACCAACCGCTTTCTCATTGCAACGCACATTCCGGGTCGGTCCAACATCCTTGCGGACAAGCTCAGTCGCACCATTCTCTCCCCGTACGAGTGGTCTCTCAATGTTCAAGTAGCGAAACGTATCTTCGCACGGTGGGGAACTCCTTGTTGCGATCTCTTTGTGTCTCCCTTAAACACCAAGTGCGACAGTTTTTTCGCTCTAATCCCTCCTCCAGGGGATTCCCCGAGAGACGCTCTGGTGTATGCTTGGCCTCCCGGTCTTCTTTACGCTTACCCCCCGTTGCCTCTGATGCTCCAAGTTCTTCAGAAAGCCTCTCGGTTGGGGTGCAAAATGATCCTCATTGCCCCATTCTGGCCTTGACAGATCTGGCTCCCTTACCTAAGGTCTCACTCGGTGAATCCACCTTGGATTCTAGATCCCTTTCCGGATCTGATATCGCACCCATCGAACCTACCAACTCCGAATCTGGACAACCTGAAGCTGACTGCTTGGCTGCTCCAGTTCCACTCCTAATAGGACTCCCGGTATCTCGTCCCCCGTTAAGGCCATCCTGGTAGCGGCTCATAAACCATCTACCAGGAAAGTTTACCGCAGTAAATGGAAACGATTCTCCATTTGGGCGGAGCGGCAAGGTCTAGATCCCTTCACGGTTCCCCTTCCCCTGGTGCTAGACTTCCTAACCACTCTTTTTAATGATGGTGCCAGTAGTTCCACGGTCAAAGTGCAGCTTGCGGCCATTTCTCACTATCATGTTGGTCATGACTCTGGACCACTTATGTCTGCCAAATTGTGTAAAATCTTCCTGAAAGGCACCTTTCTCCTTAGACCCCCTGTCAAGCAAGCGGTTCCTCCATGGGATCTTTCTTTGGTTCTTCAGGCCTTGACCGCTCCCCCCCTTCGAGCCTGTGGCCACAGTAGATCTTAAATTTTTATCCCTCAAGACTGCTTTTTTAGTAGCCATTACTTCGGCCAAAAGAGTTTCGGAGCTTCAAGCCTTATCCATAAAGCCTCCTTACTTGGTCTTCCATCCAGACCGCGTATACCTCAGGACCAATCCCTCCTTTCTTCCTAAGGTAGCTTCAGAAGCAAACATTAATCAGTCCATTGACCTCCCTGTTTTCTTTCCTAAATATCAGAACAAGGGTGAATATAAGCTGCATTCCTTGGATGTTCACAGGCAGCTTTGTTTTTATCTTAACAGGACAGCTGGTCATAGGCAATCCGACCAGTTGTTCATTTCCTTTGCCAAATTCAATCTGGGTAAGCCAATTTCCAAAGTCTCCTTGTCACGCTGGATCTCGCAGTGTATTCTTCTAGCTTATCAAGCCTCTGGGAGGCCCGCAAAGGAGGGAGTCCACGCCCATTCGACCCGGTCAGTTTCTACCTCAGTGGCCTTTAAGGCTAGGATTCCTCTGGATGACATTTGTTCAGCAGCCACTTGGGCTTCATCTCATACCTTTATTTCTCATTACAAGCTGGATATCACATCTAGGGGTAGAGCATCCTTTGGCTCCGCGGTGCTCCGGAATATCCTTCCATGACGGCCGCCCAAGATTCAGGTAGCTGGGGACTCTGTCCCACAGGTTGCAGACAAATGAATCTCCTAATTCAGATTTAGAAGTTATGTACTTACCATAATGTTCCATCTGAGTAGGTGGATTCATTTGTCTGCAACCATCCCGCCCTCCTATCCCCCTGGCCTTGTCAGTTTCCTGCATATTATTTGTTACCCCTTTCGGGGTATTTTGATTCAGGGCAAACTCGATCTGAGGTCATGTAGGGAGAGCAGGGCATTATGGATGAGGGGAGGAGCTAAGAGCTCGGATCCATAGCTGGATAACCATGCCGGTTCGGATCCGATATCGGATCCATAACCCACAGGTTGCAGACAAATGAATCCACCTACTCAGATGGAACGTTATGGTAAGTACATAACTTCTAATTTATACATGACATCACTCTGACAAGGTTGTTCAAGGGAAACAATAGAAGCCTGAACTAGGAATGTCACAGAATGTAACAATCACATTCTGAACAAATAGTATTAAATTGACAGTAATCACTCAGTTTAACCTTTGCTGATTATGCAAAACAGAATGTTGCCATTCAAATCTAAAAACTTTCAGTATATTCCAGAAAATGGCAATTTTTGAAAATGGAAAGGGAACTTGTAATCATTAATCACAATAAGTGAATTTGTTGTTTTTAACCTATAATTTCACTCATTTTATAAGAAATGACAGATATAAAAATTCATGACAGATATAAAAATTCTTGTGTGTAGGAAATGGGGGGAAGAGAGATGCACTAATAATTAAAATGCACTAACTTTCATCAATGTTTACATAAAGCAAACTTGATGCTTTAAGTAAGTTAGCAACAAAGTGATTACATAAATGCTGGCAAACAATGAAATAACTTCTGATGTATCTAGTAAAATACCATTGTATTCTAAACATTGGGTAAATATTATTACTGTTAAGTAATACGTTTTGAAAGACTTCATCAATAAGGGTGAATGTTAAATAGCTGTGCTACAATCTTTTTCTGATGTTTTATATATGATGCATCCTACTTTACTATGATTGAATTGGTTGTCATTTATCTTTCATGTAAATATTAATTGCTTATACAATAAGTAGACATTTATATTGTATTAGAATTCTGTCTAATCTACAATAGCACTATATCAGTTCAGAATAATATAAATATTGGTTATTCCTATTACAAATATTCTCCATATGATAATTCAATTTATGGAGTTCAGATGTTCTGGATTGTCAAGGTGTGAGTGATAATCTGATGGATTTAGGTTTATCCATCAGATTAGGAATTATTTTTATTCCATGGCTAGTGCGGATCTTAGTTTTTTTTAACCTTTATTAGTTTACGTTTGTTATTTCACAAAACATTTTTAGTATGCCTGGCCAAAACATTACTTTATTGGTAAACACTCAAAGTATAAAACTGATAATTTCCTTTAAAAGCTCAAACATATACTTTATAGTTATCAGAGGAAAATGTTTAATAGTCACAATAAAACAAAAAATACATAGTCTAAATAACCTCAGATAGATTTAACTTTAAGCCACTGGTATCTAAAGATAATAAACAATCCAGAGATCAAATTTACTGAAATATTTAAAACTGAACAAAGCACAAATTGTCTGTCTTCCTTCAAGAAACTCATTTCAAAACAAATGACAATTGCAAATGGAATCCTAAGGGAATATATGATATTGGCGCAATCCACTTATAACACAAAGACAAAAGGGGTAACAATTCTATGGAAAACATATGTGATTAACCCAGAAATCATTTATAAGTCTGAAGATAAAGAAGGCCTTATGGCATTAGTAGTAGTTAAATAGAATACCAGAATATGGACCCGCCAATCTATACTGGTTCCCAGGCATTAGATCAGGAACTGTTAAAAAATACTTGGATTTCATTTCCAATAATTATAAAGGCAACTTAATATTAAGAGGAGAGATTAACTGTATATTTGATATTTCTGAAACTACAAATAAAAGACCGCTGCGTACAGCTGGTGTATCAGAAGCTTTAAACAAGTGGGTAGAATAATTTCATCTTGCAGATACTTTCAGATTTAAAGAAGATAAAACTTTGTTTACCCATCAAGATCACAGATTTGATACCAAAACTAGAATTGATAAAATATTTGCTGCCCATGACTTACACTCTAAAATCATAAATTTCTCAATCACTCCCTGCGCCTTTTCAGACCACAATTCATTGATACTAAAACTTCAAAATGGGTACAAACCATTAATCTTTAATTCCGGCATATATAACTAAAATTAGAGTCCAAACCCTGGTTATTTGAATTACAGTTCTTCTTAGATGTCAATTACACCACAGAGATAAATAAAATAATGATGTATGACTCATTAAAAGCTTACATATATGGTAAAACCCTAACTTGGTATAAAAATACCTCAGAGAATGGGATTCTGAATTTTATTAGGTCTACAATCCAAACTTTTTCAGTAAAAGCTGAAAAAATCAAAATCATTTGGAGATGAAAAAGAAAGTAGAAGTATTAAACTATAAATACAACAAAATTCTAACACACAGAACTAATTTAGCTTTAGAAAAACTAAAAATTAATACCTTGGCCATTTCTCCCAAATATCTACATAATTTTTCCACAACAATCAAAATACAATCAAAAGCTAAAACAAGTATCTTCCATGAAAAGAAAGGGAAAAATGTCTTTGATATAGGTGACATTCTTGATGCCAATAGAAATCACTATATGGAACATTTCCAAAAAGAAAATATACATATTGATCAATTTAAATCTAGGTGAAAAATGTTCTCATTATAAAAAATACCAGAAAAAATCAAAACTAGATCTCGAAGCACCCATATCCTACAAAGAAATTACAGATACAATAAATAATGCTCCAGGTATAGAATGCATAAATATGGAAATATATAAACTTTTTTCCCTTCAAAGATACTATCCCTCTTCCATAAAACTCTATTAGAAATTCAGTCACAAGCTTTAATACCACCCTGTTGGAGATATTCCTTAATCACACCAATCTTAAAGGAAAACAAATCCCCAAACCTCTGTACCTCATTTAGACCTATATCATTATTAAGTAATGACTATAAGATATTTATGGCAATATTAACTAACAGAATGAAAATACCACTATCCAAAACAATAAATAATGATCAAACTGGATTTATATGTCATAGACACGACAATATTAAAATGATAATTTCTCATAGATTATGTTAAAGAAACACTCATGCTTGGCTTAGATATGGAGAAATCCTTTGATTCCCTAAATTGGGTCTGTTTATTCAAAACTCTGGTGTTATTTGAATTTCCTCCTTCCTTTGTTCATCTACTAAAGAATATATATATATATATATATATATGTATATATATATATATATATATATATATATATATGTATATATATATATATATATATATATATATATATATATATGTATATATATATATATATATATATATATATATATATATATATATATATATATATATATATATATATATATATATATATATATATATATATATATATATATATATATATATATATATATATATATATATATATATATATATATATACATACATACACACACACACACACACACACACACACACACACACACACACACACACACACACACACACACACAAATAAGGTCCTTTCACCTCTTAATCTATACATATAACAAAGGGTACTAAACAAAGATGTCCCATGTCACCGATTCTGTTTGCTTTGGCTATTGAAATATTGGCAGATTCAGTACGTAACAATACAAAAATCAAAGGAGTAGATATTTACAGTTCTAAAGTAAAGCTCTTTGCTAATGATGTATTATTAACATTATCCAATACAAAAGAGACAGAAGAATTAGATATTTTAATTGACACATTTTACAGGACTTCAGGACTCCATTTCAATAAATCAAAATTTTTATTTTTAAATAAAAAAAAATGCAGACGAAGGGGAATTGCATTATAGGGAAACAAGAATCTACCGTAAAATATCTAGGAATTGAGTTACGCAAGGATAATAATGAATTAGTCTCAAAAAACTACAATAATATCAATAAATCTCTGTGGGAGAAAAGTGGAACAAAATAATATTAACATTTGAAGATGGACTGCAGTTAATAAAAACTGTTTTACTATATATAGCTTTAGCAATACAGCTGTTAGCAGAAAGGAATATACTCAAAGAAATAAACTCGCGCCTAATAAATTTTTTTATGGTTTCCCAAAAGAAACAGAATAGCTTTAATACATCATGTCAGACCATGGAAACAGGGAGGATTAAACTTTCCTGATACAGAAATATATATAAAAGCATCAATATCTAAAACAATCTCAGATTGGATAAGTCCAAATTATTCTGCAAATTGGAAAGAATTACTAACTGTAATATCAATAAATTAACTTGATTTACAAAAGAAATCTCAAATAACGGATAAAAACAAATTGCCATGGCACATATTATGTATTGGTATGCAATAAAACATAACTAAGCCCACTAAAACTCGTATGATTAATTACATTGACTCATTTAGGAAAATTATTAGTGCAAATATAGATTTAAAAATCTGGTTTGATCTTTTAACACTATTCATGGTTGCAAAGAGCTATCCACATAAAATATACAGAGAAGTAATTAATTCCTGGGAACAAAAAGGATTTGTTTGTTGGTTTCAATGTATCAAAGAACTAAAAGTTCTGGATATGCAAACAATAGAAACAACGTACAAAAGTCCACAGCAAGATTGGCTAACTATGCAAAGCATTCTGACGTATTCGCAAGATTTATGCAGAATAATTAATCATTCTTCATTTAGAGAAATACCTAAACTTACAGAATCATATGTAATGATTATGACATGGGAAATAGTATTTTGAAATTTTACAAAATATTGATAAATTATAAAACAACACCCAAATCCTCATATTGGAATTATATAACAAAAGGACACTCATTGCAGTCGAAATTAAATCAAATATTTTATTATCAATAAAACATGCATCCTTTACACAATACTGGAAAGTTTTTAATTGGAAATGCTTGCACAGAGCATTCTTAACTCCAGAAAGAACTACTATAATTAATCCTTCCACAAAGGGAATATGTTGGAGGTGTGAGCAAGTACACAATGCAGATTGGAATCGCATTTTTTGACTGTGTTAAAATTAAGCCATTTTGGAATGGTATTAAAAACTTTTTACAAGCTTTATTTAATGAATTGTTAAACTTATCTAAAGCTCTAGTATTATTAAATGTGAACGAAGGTCCTCATTTGAATGAGTCAAATATGTATCTAGTATGGACAATACTTGCAATCTCAAGGAAGTGTATAACAAGAAGATGAATACAAACAATACCGACTTTAGAAGACTTCTGTAGTCTACTAAAGACCACAGCATTGTTGGAAATTAAAATTAAAGAATCAAGGATTCATCCTAAGCCATTTATTAACAATTCATGGGAAAAAAGTCTTATCGATTGACACTTTACAATAACTGAACAGATACACTCTGATAACTAGATTGTTATACCTATAAAGTAATTGTATATATTGAGCTCTGTTATAGTGTCAAGCTGATGTAAATAGTGTACATAGTTATTAAGATGTTGTATACAAATACTATAGAATTTATTCAACTGTATTTGAAAAATAAAAAATGTTTGAGCAAAAAAAAAAAAAAAAAAAACTTCAGCTGTTCTTCGTCTCTTATCAACTTAGAGGTGATCTCTGCTTGACTTGCCATGTCCAACCCAGCCCTACTTGAAATGCTACACCTATAGAAATCCCCCCCCCCCACCCGTACCACACGCTTCGGAGATCACAACCTCATTATCACAATTAACAGAACATGCTGGAGGGACAGGTTCATCTCCAAAAAAGACTGCCCATACTCTGGAATAAGCTTCCCATTTATGTCAAGCAGAGCACCTCACTGGCTGTCTTCAAGAGAAATCTTGACAAGTGGATGGGTAACAGAAAGTTCACTCTAGGGATCATTCCAGTTGCTGTGTTGGATAGGTGCACTCTGAACTAACATTGGGTGGCATGGTGCCTGGGCACTTTGTTTGGGCTAGGCTTGTAAAGGCTCCAGGGCCATTAGCCTAGTACACAGTTATGAACTTATGAATCTGGAAGCCCTGGTTGGATGTAAAGATTTCAGATTTTACAGCTGATTTTAGATTTGCTACCCAGTAACCTGGATTCTACTATGTTGACTCTGTCCTGGCCTGTAGTTTATGCTTGCAAAAAGCTTTATCTGTCAATGAAATACCATAGTGTATATACCATAGATTCATTGTGTTATTGTTTATGGATTTCCACTGTTAAAAATGAGTATTGCAGTGATTTACACCATTTCCAAGTTCACAGTCACAGTAGTATGGAGTCTCTGAAAAAAGTGCTTAAAACTAAAAGGAGAAAAGCTGACAAGAAAACAAAGTAGGGAACTTTTACAAATTAATTTTTAACCAAGATTGGTGTTAATAAAAAAATAAAAAAAAAAATAAAAAAAAACTGTTATATGCTTGAGTGTAGCCACTGTTACTAAGGGGGGATTAAAACTGTTTAATATAGTGATGTAAAAAAGCAGAAAGAAAAGAAAAAAAAAACTTTTGCTGAGATCTCTAGCCTGCCAGTATTTGAAATAGATGGTTACAAACAAAATGTGAACTTGCTTTGGGAGAAGTGGTTAACCAGATTTCAGAAGTATGCAACAACATCAGCTGTCAGTGCAACATTTGTAAAAGAAACCTATAAAGTAATTGTTTTATTTAAATAATTATATAAGACGGGAAAGCAAGCATATGGTTTATATGGAGATGGACAACAGATTTCCAGATGAAGTAGACAAGCTAGATGGTCATTTAGAGACCAAGAAAATTGTAAGATAGATATAAAAGAATAAATTCAGAAATGCCAGACAAAAAAACTGGGCACACTGTTGTACTAGGTGGAGAATATCAACCAGAAATTGTCACCATTATTAATCAAGAAATTAAAACCTGGGCAGTTCCATTATGTGGGAGTGAAAGGGATAGTAGAAAAAGGCCGGCTGAGCCATAAGTGACCCCAGACAAATGCTAAACTGTGCTGAATCCCAGGCAAAGAAGTTTGATAAGACATTAATAACACAGAAAAGAAGGAAAATTGATGAATAAAAGTAATCTGATACAAGTGCCTTTGAATAGGGGGCAGAGGTTCAGCAGACAAATGCACACACTGTGGGGAAAGCACATCATGAAAATGGGCTCTGTTCAACCTGAAGAAACATATGTATAAACAAGAATATTTTGCTGGAATATGCAGATGAAGGAATGATGAATAGCACTATAGACAGAAAAGATGTCGGAGACAGGCAGCCAACAAGATAGGGTAGCAAAACATGTATAAAAATGTTGCACAATACAGTTATAGAAAAAATAATGAAGATCGTGTCCAAAAGATGCAGTACATTTAAAAATGACAAATCTGAAAGACCAATAGTAGATGTAAAGATACATACATACATACATACTTTAAAAAAAAAAAAAAGGATAATTAGAAAAACTACAAGTCTTTCAGAAGGTTTATTCCCCAGATGTAAAGCTGATCAGTGCAAGATCAGCAGTAAATATATTAACAAATGAGATGCACAATAAGCAAACATCAAAGCCAGAATTGCAAAAAAGTGAATTACGTGTATTTCTGAAATAGTACTACTTTTAAATTCCGTTCTGAAGAAGTGGTCAAAGCACTCATGGCAGCTTCTGTAGGAAGTCCAGAATGAACCTCAGCTAGCACTATCACTACAGTCGTTACAAAATGAAGTATAGGGCTTTCATCTGCTGCTAATATAACTAATATGTTTATATCCTCCTCCTCAGTGTGTGTTCTTTCTCTTTAACATTTGAAAATTTGTTCTGTCTTTTTGTTTTGCTATTGAATTTTGTTACAGTTGACTACTGTGTTATGCTTTGGATTATTGAGTGTTTTGGATTATTGAGTGTTGATGGTCTAACACTTTTACATTAACACAGTAGAGTAGCCTTTGTTGCTGAGTAAATTATTTAGATTCATAATATAGTTATTGCTGACATTTTTCTTTTTCTAGATATGTTGTTGCTGTGCCTGGCACTCTGAGTAGTGTGGACTGAATTTCAGTAGATTAACAATGTAGAATGCTTTCCTGTCTTTTGATTACTGCATGATAGCCTGCAGTCTTTTTGCCAGAACCCTTAAACGTGAACTGTAGTAAAGGCACAGGGCATGTAAGTGTTACTAAATTGTGTTAAATGTTTCATATCGTTCACATGATTGCACAAACGTTAATCACTTGGCCAGTCACATATTATCAATTTATTAAGATTGCAGTCTGTGTCAAAGACTGTGGTTTGTTTTATGTTTGGGTTGTTGGTGAAGGCAACGCTGAGTCACCCTTTCTGTGTTTAATTGCTGTTGGACTTTGGTTTATTGTATTTATTCCTGTTGCAGACTGTTCCTCTGTTTGAATTTTTTTGTTATCACTTGATCTATTGGATATAAATCGTATTGAGGGCTGCGTCTTGCATGTTGAACAGCTTCGTTCTGTTTTAAAGACTTGGACATGTATTTTCCATATAGTGTTTGCAGTGAACAATGTCTTCAGTTCTTAGAGCTGGAGTGAAGGCTGTTGTCTCTAGTATTGCTTAATGTCTGCTTTAATTACTATGTCATTGCAAGCAGACGGTAGTCATGTCCTTTGTAGCACTCATCAGTTCATTTTTGGCAGATTGGATTTAAATCCAGCTTTTACTGTGCTGTATAACCCAGTGTTAGCATCTAGACACGGGACAAACAATCTACTGACCAAGGGTTGTTTGCCTTGTGGCAAGCACACACTGATCAGTAGGGGCTGACAGACCCTTCCACCTCGTAGCATTTGTCCCTGGTGTAGGTTGGAATAGTCCTCTATTCCTTTAATGTCAACAAATAGCAATGCCCCTTTACACAGAAGCAGTTTTTCCACTACTACATGGCTATCTCTGACAAGGCATGCAGCCTGTGGTCCGTGTGTTTGTATCTAGAGGATACTGTGCACCTTGGTTAATGCGTAAAGCAATTTGTTCACATAGCTTTCCCTGATAGGCATCACCTGTAGTTGGTGCTGCTGCCCATAATTCTCTATGTTTGGGTGTATTCTTTTGGCAGACTTCTCAAGTTAATCTGGGAGAGTGGAGCTTGAAATTGGTATCTACTGTCCTTTAGGTGAAAACACACAGCTTGTATTTGAGAAGTGGGAGAAACTCCACACAGAGAGAACATGCAGACATCACACAGATGGTTATGAGTGACCAGAGTCAAAACCTGGACCCTGTGTCTGTAAGATGAAGATATTGGCCAATGCGACATGTTCAGCAATCTGCTCACTGGTCTAGAGGACATCGAGGGCAGATGGAAGAGTACTTCTGAAGGCTTCTTAATAAATAAAACTCCTCAGAAGGTGTACTGCTGCACAACCTGAAACGAAAGAGAAGAACCCACTCTGTAAGAACTGCAAGTATACTTGGAGAGGAAATGAAATCCATTTCGGATGATATCACAGCAGATGTTAAGGAGGAGCTGGGTGGATTGTAGAGAAATGTCTCTCGAGAGTGTGTGTGTGTGTGTGTGTGTGTGTGTGTGTGTGTGTGTGTGTGTGTGTGTGCTAGATAACTGAAAAAGTATTCTAGTGCCAGTGTATATGACTAAAGAGGTTATTCACAACTGTCGGCAGTATGGGAGTATCGAATTCTTGTCATACTGCATGAATGTGTCTGAAAGGGTGAGTGGTGAGTGAATGATTACACAGGCAAGTAAGAAATAAGCAGCTGGGGAAACCGATCAGGATGCAGTACAACTAACCTAATGTTTGCTGTAAGACAAATGGTAGAGAAGAGGCTAGAGATGAGAAAAGAGTCCAACTGGACATTATTAGACATGGAAAAAGCATATGGCAGGGTCCTGAAAAATTGATATGGGTAGTAGTGATAATTATAGAGTCCCAGCAACATTTATAGAATTAATGCAGCCTTTGTGCAAGGATCAAGTAGCATCATAAGTGCAGACAGTGTTTGGACCCAGTTCCCAGTGAGACTTGGTTTGTATCTGGGTTGGGGTCCGAGCCCCCTCCTGTCAATAGTAGTGATGGGCTACATTAGCAAGCAGGCTGGAGAGGCAGACCTACAAAGTTGCTATACACAGGTGATGTAGCACTACAGGCAAAGACTGAACAGGAACTTCAGCAAAATATATGGGACTGGATATCAAAGCTTGAAGAAGCTTGGGATGATGGTGAATACTGACAAAACAATGTTCATTGCAACACGTGGGGGCAGTCGGAAGAACAGCTTCAAGTATCTGAGAGATGTGTTTTGTGGAGAAAGGAAGTATGAATGCGAAGGTCAAAGATTGTACCAGATGGCTGCAGCACCTCAGATACTAAATGTCAAGGGTGGTGTGTGTCAAAATGATGCCAAGGGTGGTGTGTGTCAAAATGATGCCAAAAAAGTTGAAGAGTTAGGTGTGTAAAACAGTAAGTGCTGTGCTTCTGTATAGCACAGAAACAAGGGCAGTGAAGGCAGAACAACTGAAACTTGACAGGATGGTGACGGTTAGTTGGATGCTGACTGTGGGATAAACAAATGGGCATTAGAGGTGAAGACAAAAATAACACTAGTTGTTGAGAAGGCCAAGGAGAATGAAAAGGAATGGTTTGGTCACATAAGCAGGAAAGCAGAGGATAATTTTGGTAAAGTAGGGAGAGGGCTAGAAGAAAGGAAGGGAAGAGAAGAGTATGCTCAGCCAGTCGGTGTGTGGATTGCATAAAAAAAGATCTGTGACAGTCTTGTATGGCTTTTGAAGATTCAAAAATGCATCAGTATTCTAGTGCCAGTGTATATGACTAAAGAGGTTATTTACACAAATGTGACAGTCTTGTATGACTTTTAAAGATTCAAAAATGCATCAACTTATTACCCTTGATTTGGCAGAATAGGATTAATGATGATGATAATGTAGTCCTGTCCCTTGTTTCAGTTCATAAACTGCATGATTGTATCTGAAGTATAGTTTTTGTGCATTCATTCATTTATTGCGTTTTTTTCCTGTCTATAAGTTTCTGCTAACTTTTTTTTCTTTCGCTAAATTTCTACTGCTGAACATTTGACAAGTTATAAGCCATTTTAATTTTGGTGCTGCATTTTTTGCACATTTGGATTTTAAAAGTATTACTGATTGACTGAATCTGCATTTAATTTGGATCTAACCAAGCAACAGCAGTGTTAATGTGTTGCGAGGAATCCTTACCCGAGTAGTTACATTTTATTCACTTTTTAAGCAGTCTGTATGATATTGCTGGGCTCTTACTTCTGTAGTAGTTAGGTAGCATTAAAATGTATGTAATTTTGCTCTAAAGTGCAATGTGCATTATTGCTGTCAGGGAATGGATAGGAGCCCACATCTGCCCAATCCCAGGAGAAAGCTATATTTATAGTGGGTACCTCTGCAGTCACTTCATGTGTACTCTTTAGTGGTGCCATGTTTTTACTCTTCCATCGCAGCTAGCACTTTTAACTAATAGTCTTCTCTCTGTTCTTCAGCAGTAGCACATATTTCATCCACTTAACCTCTTCCTGCAGACCTACTTAGTGTCTGCTTTTATTCTTTGTTTTAATAATTACACAATCATTACTTCAACACATCCCATTCCTGTGAAGATGAGTGATAGTAAATATTACGATTTTTAGGAATATTAAAATGTTTATTTACTTTGAAACATGGCTTATTTCAGAACCCTGACATAACTGGATTATTGAGTCATGAATAAAACTGGATTATGCCTTTCCTCGCTGTTTATCAGATTTAATTGCTAGCAGAGACGTGTGTTTGTTAGAAACAGTATTAACTGCAATTGTATAGACACTTCAAACAAATCTGAAGGTGAACCAGGGTGGATTTTGAAAATTACCTGGCATAAAAGAAGTGAGAGTGGCACACAGATTTGTGCCATCCCTCCTTTCACACTGCAGTAAATGATCCTATCAAAATTTGCATATTTCATATTACACTGCAAAAATTCACTGATTGTAAGAAACTTGAAGCTGCATTAGGAAGTTGAAAGTAACTTTCCTTCCTACTGTACTCTTGCAGAGTATTCCTTTTCTCAGATGGTCACCAATCTACAAAGGTCAAATCCACTAAAAAGCAGTCTCACAATCCTTGACCGGTTATTGTTTTACAGCTTCTAGCAGTTGTAATGAACTGACAGTTGTGAGTTTGCTATTCGGTAATCTCTACCATACACACATACACAGTCTCTTCTGCTTTCACACACATACAGTCTTCTCTTCTTTCATACACACATTCACTCACATAGGATCGGTCTCTCCCTCTCTCTCTCACTTACACACACACACACACACACACACACACACACACACACACACACACACACACACGCTCACGCTCCTCTGCTTACATATATGCATTCAGTTGCACATCACTCTTGCTTTATTTCTTATAGGTTCATAGGCAAGTACTAGGCTATCTGCCCATGGGCATTTATAAGCCTAGACACAGAGTGATGGCTTTCGCCTCCCCATTAGATTAGTAACCTGGGCCTCTGTCAACAGGGCTCCTGAAGTGATCCCAGGGTAGAACTTAAGATTACCCATCCACTCATTAAGATTTCTCTTAGAGGGTCAGAGAGGAGCTCTGTCGAATATGGATTGGGATTCTATTCCAGAGTGAGGGGAGTCACTGGGACAGGAATCTATCCCTCCAGCATGTCCTGTTTATTGTTGTACATAGGTTCAAGTCGCTAGAACGAGTGGTTCTGAGGGATTTTGTTTTTTTGAGGTGAAGCATGTCCATTAGTTCAGGTTTTGACATGGCCCTATAGGTCATGCACAGGTCACCTCTGAGCAGACGGTAAGCGACTGCGAAGAGCTGGAGCTTTTTTAGTCTTGCTTCATAGGGTAATTGTTTAAGGCCCTTAATCCTCTTAGTGAGGTACTTCTGTGGTCTTTCTATTTGTTGCAGGTGTCTAGTGAGGTACATCCCAAATGGGGCATTGTACTCTATTATGAGCCTAATGAGTGAGGAGTAAAGGGGCACAATCACCTCCTTGGATCTGGATGAAAAACCCTTTGTGATCAGGTATGCCACATAGAAGGATTTCCTGACCGTTTTGGCTATGTGGTTATCAAAGGAGAGCATGCTATCTACTTGGGTACACAGGTCCCTAATTACTTCTTTTGTACTTAGTGGATTCATATCTATGTGGTAGTTTGTAGGTACTTTGTTTTTCCCAAATGGGATTACTATGCATTTTTTAGCATTTAGCTTGAGGCCTTGACTTTGACACCAGGTGTTTGTCTCTGTGAGACCCTTTTGCAGGATGTCTGTGTCAGCTGGAGAGTCAGTTATTGCACCCAATTTACAGTCATCTGCAAACTTGGTTAGCCACAGTCCCCTCCGCCTTTGCCTGTACTTCGGAGAAATATATACCGAACAGGAGGAGTCCCAGGACTTGAGCCCTGTGGGACTCCGCTTGTGACTGGTTTAGAGTCAGACATGGCACCTGCCACTCTTACCGTGTAGGTTCTGTCTGAGAGCCAATTGGCAATCCATCTCGTGACATGGGGGTTGATATTTAAGCTGGTGAGTTTGTCTGTAATTCCTGAGTGTGGGATGGTGTCGAACGCCTTAGCGAGGTCCAGATATGCTGTGTGGACCACCTTCCCTTCATCTATGGCCTTGGTGACTATTTCGAAGAAGTCAACCAAGTTCAGGAGGCAAGATCTACCTTTAGCAAAGCCGAACTGGGTGAGGTCCAGTGTCTGGAGGTTCCCAATGTCCCTGTTAATGAGCTCCATGATGATGCGTTCCATGGCTTGCAGACCAAGCTAGTCAAGCTTATAGGGCAATAGTTCCCAGGGTCAGTTGTGGCACCACCTTTGTGGAGTGGTACGACTGTTGCTGTACGCCATTCTTTGGGTACATAGCCTGTAGAGAGGCTGAGTTTGAATAGTGATTTGAGATGGGGGGCTAGTTCATTTTGAAGCTCATGTAAGACGCAACCTGGGATAGCATCTGGTCCCATTGATGCTGTGTTTTTGGCCTTTGCACGGGTTGTCTTTACTTGTGTGTCTGAGATATCTGGAGCCACTCTCTCATTCTCTCTCACTCACACACAGACTCTGCTTTCATACAGACAAACATAAACGTACACTCTTCTGTTTCACTGGTTCGATCACACTCTTTCTTACTCTCATACACGCATACACAGTCACACACACACTTTATTTAAATTCTTTATTTTTTATTTTACACTCGCTAAACAGCAAAAGCGCTGCTTAGCAAGCATAAAATAACTGCTCACTTGCTCTCACTTTCACTGACGTGCACATACAACACAGTCATAAACGCACACACACCTACCTTTTTTTAGTTGTCTTTTTTATATTTTACACTTGCGAAACAGCAAAAGAGCTGCTTAACGAACATAAAGTAATGACAGCCATTTTGTTTTCTCAGTCCAAACTCCACGGCATATGCTGCCGTGAAGCAGCAGACTCATTCTTCTTAGTGGCCATTACTTGTACAGTAATACCCTGCTGGATAACACTCATTCTTCAGTCAGGGTACTGATGTACAGTTTGCCCATTGTCTAAGGCACTTTAAAGCCCTATGGGCTTAACACTGAATGTAACTGGAAACGCTTTATAGCATAACTGTTTTATTGATTGCTCCCCCCTCATTGTTTTTTTAAATATATATTTGTTCTGCTCTGCTTCATTGTTCTCCCTGCAAGGCTTTGCTAAGTTACTTGGAGTGACTTAGCTTGAATGAACTTTCTGTTGAAGCTTTAGTGAAGTCTTCCCTGAATTGTCTAATGAAGTACAGCTTCCAGAAGTCTTCAGGACAGTACTAGTAGCAATGTACATTTTAAAAATGGTAAATCGGCTGTAATAAAATTATGGTGTACCATACTGGTATGTCTGCCAAGCAAACTGCAACTTGCGTGTGGAAAAGCATGTGTGCTTTATTCCACTACTTTATTCCATTTTACCCACAAATTACCATATTTTAACAGAGAGACTTGTGATTGATGGAGGTGACTTTCAGAATGTGATGGCCTTAAAATGGATTAAAGCATTATTATTGATCAGCAGAACAATGGTCAGTGCAAAGTTAAGCTTTTAGAAGGGTTATATTTCATGTGATGCATGACCATCTTCATCATCTTCTTTCGTCTGTTCCCGTTAGGGGTCGCTACAGCGGATCATCCGTTTCCATTTCTTCCTGTCCTCTGCATCTCACACCAACCACCTGCATGTCCTCTCTCACCACATCCATAAACCTTATCTTAGGCCTTCCTCTTTTCTTGTTACCTGGTAGCTTCATCCTTAGCATCTTTTTCCCAATATACTCAGCATCCCTCCTCAGCACATGTCCAAACCAACATAATCTTGCCTCTGGCTTTGTTTCCAAACCTTCCAACCTGGGCTGACCCTCTAATATACTTATTCCTAATCCTGTCCACCCTCGTCACACCCAGTGCAAATCTTAACATCTTTAACTCTGCCACATCCAGCTCAAACTCCTGCCTTTTTGTCAATGCCACTGTCTCCAACCCATATAACTTAGCTGGTCTCATTACTCTCTTGTAGACCTTCCCTTTCACTCTTACAGGTACTCGTCTGTCACAAATCACTCCTGACACTCTTCTCTACCCACTCCATTCTGCCTGTACTCTCTTCTTCACCTCACTTCCACACTCACCTTTACTCTGAACTATTGACCCCAAGTATTTAAACTCATCCACCTTCGTCACCTCTACTCCTTGCATCCTAACCATTCTTCTATCCTCCCTCTCATTCACACACATATATTCTGTCTTAGTCCTGCTGACCTTCATTCCTCTTCTCTCTAGAGCATATCTCCATCTCTCCAGGGTCTCCTCCACCTGTTCCCTACTCTCACTACAGATCACAATGTCATCTTCAGACATCATAGTCCATGGGGACTCCTGTCTGATCTCGTCTGTCAACCTGTCCATCACCATTGCAAATAAGAAAGGGCTCTGAGCTGATCCTTGATGTAACCCCACCTCCACCTTAAACGCATCCGTCACTCCCACCACAGACCTCACCGCTGTCACACTACCCTCGTACATATCCTGTATCACTCTTACATACTTCTCTGACACTCCGGACTTCCTCATACAATACCACAACTCCTCTCTAGGCACCCTGTCATATGCTTTCTCTAAGTCTACAAAAACACAATGCAACACCTCCTGACATTCTCTGTACTTCTCCATCAAAACTCTCAGAGCAAACATCGCATCTGTAGTGCTCTTTCCCGGCATGAAACCATACTGCTGTTAATGTCCCTTCTTAACCTAGCTTCCACTACTCTTTCCCATAACTTCATGCTGTGACTGATCAATTTAATCCCTCTGTAGTTACTACAGTTCTGCACATCACCCTTATTCTTAAAAATCGGTACCAAAACACTTTTTCTCCATTACTCAGGCATCCTCTCACTTTCTAAGATTTCATTAAACAATCTGGTTAAAAACTCCACTGCCATTTCACCTAAACACCTCCATGCTTCCACAGGTATGTCATCCAGGCCAACAGCCTTTCCATTCTTCATTCTCTTCATAGCTATCCTTACTTCCTCCTTGCTAATCCATTGAACGTCATGATTCACTATCCCCACATCATCCAACCTTCTCTCCCTCTCATTCTCTTCATTCATCAACTCCTCAAAGTACTCTTTCCATCTCCTCAACACACTCTCCTCACTTGTGAGTATGTTTCCCACACTATCCTATATCACGTTTACCTGCTGCACATCTTTCCTAGCTCGGTCCCTCTGTCTAGCCAATCGGTACAGGTCCTTTTCTCCCTCCTTAGTGTCCAACCTTTCATACAACTCTTCATATGCCTTATCCTTAGCCTTCGCCACCTCTCTCTTTGCCATGCACCTCATCTCCTTATACTCCTATTTTCTTCATCTCTCTGACAATCCCACTTCTTCTTTGCCTCATTCCACCACCATGTTTCCTTGTCGTCCTTCCTCTGTCCCGATGTGATACCAAGCACCATCTTCACTTAATCTTAATCTTGGTTGGACATTAAGGAATCTAAAGTCTGGTCAGCCGTGAGAGTGCAAAGGCAAGGTAGACATTAAGTACAATGCAAGTAGTGGAATTTAGTGAAAAGTGTAAAGAAAGTTGCATTATTTTTTATCCATTTAGTTACAAATGGCACATAATTTCAGAGTTCCATTACCTCTTTGAAATGTATGAAGGCTAATATATTGAGCTGGTATCTGTCCATTACTTTTAATTTATGTCCTGCTATATGTCGTGTTGCAGCTTGATGTAATTTTCATTAGGTGACACTATTACTTAGGAAGTGGGGAATTCCATAAGTATTTCAGTTACTGTTTTTCAAAATATGTTTCAGTGAAATGTACAGTCCAAGTGATGCCGTAGTAGTTTTTATTGCAGAGATATGGTTTTCCAGGTTTAAATGTGGGAATAACAGAAAATGCCTCACAGATGAATGTCTTGTTAAGTAGGAAAAAGATCTGTGGGAGATATGCATGAAGTTTCCACACTTTTGCAGAATTTGAGATAGAGAAGATCGGTCGTCAGCTAATTTAAAATTTATTTTAATGTAGCAGGAACATCTCTGACTAGCAATATTGATATAGTGTATTATTTAGTTCCAAGGTACAGAGTTCAGTGCTGACCTCTTTTATTAGCACTGCATTGACCCTTGGTATGGGGGTTGTGTGCATACCCTTGGTTGGTCTGCTCTTCCATTTGGGACTTTTTTCTTGATTTGTACTCATTTTTTGATGGGCTATGCTTCACTCCCCCCATATTAGGCAAAGTGGGAGTGGTAATGGATGGATGATCCTTTACTAGGTTGGTGGGAATAAAATAAGAGATGAATCATAGAAATTGCATTTATTCTTAAGATGTCTGCGAAGGAGACCTCAGTAAGTGACTGTGGGGACCCTTCTGACTCATCTCTACGTCTGTATCAGAAGTGACGGACGTCTCTGGGGAGTGTAAATGCTTCCTCTTGCAAAGTCTGTTATGAGGAACCTCTTCAGAATGGTATTCTGTAGAGGTTTCGGAAGAGAGGGGTTCACCTGATGGGGTATCCGGAGACCCAGGGTCTCCACGTGTCTGTGGATGGTGTGGTGCCGATGCAGACTCAGTGCTTTTGAGAGGAAATTGTCAGGACCTACACAACTCCCCTGATCTGATGAAACCCCCGGCTCCAAAGAGCCAGAAGTGATCTCCGGAAGCAATGGGGTTGGCTCCAAGGCCAATGTAGGAGCCGAACTCACCCACACCAACTCCCGAGAGGCAAGGTCTGATCCGATAACTGTCCGATCTGACTCCCCTCCCCGGACCCGACCGGAGAGCATCTGCCCCCAGACTGCTTGAGTTCAGAAGGAACAGAGGATGTCAGAGCCGATGGGCCGGAAGAACCCAGAATAGGTCTTGGCACCGATGGTTCCACTATGACAGGCTCCAGGCATTCCGCCTCCGGAGATCCCAGGTATGCTCACAGGAGGAAAAGATGTCGAAGGAGGAGGTCCTGTTCAGTTCCAAATCCCTTTGGGTTGGAGCCAATAGCAGTTTGGCCAGTGCCGGAGTCCTTAAGAGTCTGTGCGCCACCCAATCCACATCATCATCAGAAAGCCTCCTGGAAGACTGAGAGGAGGGGGCGGGAGATCCAACAGGTTGTAGAAGAGGTGACCTTAAAAGTAGGGGACACCAGTACTAATTCCAGGGGCCGGATGCATAATTCAAATTCTATCTGCACTGATGCTGATGGAGCCGATGATGAAGATTTTTCAGGCCCAGCAATCTTCAGGTCCTAAGAAGCAACTTTGTTCAGCTTTTTTACTGGCTCCGAATGGCCAAAAGAAGGAGATGACTTTTTCCAGATTTGTCAGACTTGGATGAAGGAGACTTGTTCAGTTTTGAAGTGCCCTTACCTTCTAATGCCTCAGCGAATGGGAATGTCAGCAAACCTCTTATTATAAACTTGTTTTTCCTTTCAAGCAGCACTTTTGAACTAAAAGAGTGGCAAATAGAGCAGATGCACAGCTCCTAAACAGTATACACAAATAGTGTGTCCATCAGTGGTGGACATATTTTTGGTTGCATTTCACACACTTTTTAAACCCAGAGGGTTTGCGTTTTTTATGTTCCTTAGACATAATAAGTATATTAAGTCAACAACAACCATAAGTATAAAAAGATATCACTATATATTTTAAAACTATATATATATATATATATATATATAAAATTTATTTATATATCTCAAAGCTATCATAAATATATCTTAAACACAAGAAGAAATATATAATAATCACAGTAGAAAAAGCGAAATGGGGATGGCAGTTCTCTAAGTGAAATGAAGCTGCTAAGTTCAAAATGGAGGTAGAAAAAAATAGACCTCTACTTAAAAGGGCAATGGCAGCCCTGTAACTTAAAAGAGGTGCCGTTTTAGTTAGAAATGAGCAACAGGAACAACAATTTTACTTAATAATAACACACTCTAATTAAAACAAGTGTGTAAAAGGCTTTAACACTAAAAATTAAGCCGGGATAGGGAGTAACACAGACCTGGCGAATTAAAAACGACAGCCAGAAGCAAACAGAAGAGCAAGCTGTCTTAAACTGAAAAAAAAACTACTTAAACACTAATTGTTAACCAAGTAACATCTCAAAATAGTAACTATATTAAAAATTTGAAGAAAAAGTTCTTCGACGTAGCCAGAGCCAAAATGGAAGCACCTGATCTGTTTAGCAGCAAACGAGATTTGGGGAGATTTCCTTAGCAGCAAACGAGATTTGGGGAGATTTCCTAGAGCATGATGGGATAGGGATACAGTCATGAGCCAGTGTAAGACCTCAAACTTTTGTAAACGGATGAGTCGGAACTGAGGATTGGTTCCAAACCCACCAGTTAAGATTGAAGGCGAGATAGGACAACATCACATCAGTGGTCTTAACAGGTGGAAGTGACAGCAGAATATAGAAGGTCAGTATTGATTTTCTGCCAAGAAACACTTGAGTTATACTGCATTGAAAAGTTGTGACTTTTATTTTGTTGGCATTTACAGAAAATGAGAGAAAAGAGCTGAAGCAGTAGTGAGACAAAAAGATTCAATACTGTTGGAGTGATGTCACCGGGGAGCAGGGTTGCAGAGTACTGTTGGCTATGATTGTGCATGCATGAACACAGACATGAAGGAATTTCCTCTGACAACTGAATCAGCCCCCAATGTGAAGGGGTATAGTGTTATAATGACCGATTGTTTCTTTTAACTCTCCCTTTCTCATGCTAACTAGGAGGAGCTTCCGTGACTGTGAGAAGGATGTGTGATGGGGAGGAGAACCCTGCTGCTATTCCTCTCCCTGTAGAAGACGTGCAAGGAGATAACCGATGGATGTCACTGGTATGAGTATAAACATTTTTGTTTTCTCTTTTTAAGTAGTCAGATGAGAAATGTTTTGAATCTATTTTGTTGGCTGCTGGCTTAGAATGTTTTTAAACAATGGATTTATTGAGCTTGGAAGGCGTGCTTAATCAGAATTGGCAGTTCTGTAGCTTGAGCAATACTAGAATCCTCTAGAATTCATTACTGCCATAACTAGCTGCAGTTTGGTAATTTAATTAAAATATTTTTGAGCAGGCGGTTTGTCTTCAGAAAGTGTTCCTTGTCATCAAGGTTTCTCATGAGTCAAATCAGCAATGTTGCATTCATGAGCTTGCAACAGTAGACTGTGTTATATGTGAAACCATTAGCATGACATTTATATGAAATTAGTTTAGGGCCTACTTGCACCATGCAATTGTGTGAAGGGTGTAATAAGGAAGAGTAAACACAAAAAGCCTAGGATTCTGTTGTCTGAAAAATGTCTGTTTGGCTAAGGATTAGTAGACTAAAATCACTTTGGGATGTTGGAGGAAACAGCACTTGAAGAGGTTATTGGTGGGTGAAAGGAAGACCTGATCAGTAAGGGAAAGCAAGATTGGGGAGTTCTGTCTTTGTCAGCTGCTAGGACTAAGGTTAGCAGACAGTAGAAATCCTGGCAACTAAAACTTGTACCAGTTTACTGGCCCCTTCTCATTCCTCATAATTTTGCACAAAGAAGGACCCTCTCTTGTTTTGCTTTATTGTGAAGCGAAAATACTCCCTTCCTTTTTTAGAATGGCCACAGTCTACTTAAATTTGATTTCTGTGGATTTAAACAAAGTAAAACCACTCAAAAGCAGCAAATAGATGAAAGAAGCATGCAGAACAGACCACCAGCAAAATTGCAGGTTTATTTAAGCGCTTTTAGTCAAGTTTCAGACTTCTTCAGAATAAAATCACATGATCATGACAAACATATATACACCACCCCACCTAGCCATTGGTCAATGTAATTACATAATTTCCTCTAAAACAGACATAACCAGTGATTTTGATGGCCTCACCTTGAAACATGGCTGGACACTGTTTACATCTCCCGTATTTGTAGCAACCACCCAGTGTGGGTGCACAAGAGTCTCTTTCTAATAAGCTCTTTAAACTAACTTCCCTCTTGTACACTGTAGTGGGCTTGTTTCCCACTACTGAGTGAACATCGTTGTCAGTAGTGAACATGTCCCATAATCTACATATAATGTTCCTGATATCATAGAAGTCAACACTAAAAGGAAGAATGAAAGCTCTTGAGAAACAATCCTGTCTCCCAGTCTGGGTTGCTCCAGTAGGGCCATTCTCGTTGGACAGTAAGCAAAAAAATGTCCCGATTTCCCTTTGTCTAATCACCTCATTGACAATGTCCTGAACAAAATTGCCAGGGTAACCTCTTACGGTCAGCATGTGTAACTTAGCACACTCACTGAAAAAATCATCCAGTCCTGACACCAATCTAGCTAACCTAACATACTGGCCCTTGACTAGGGCTTTTTTTGGTGCACTGGGTGCCAGCTATCAAAGTGCAACAGTGAATTTGAGTATGTTGGCTTCCCATACAATTGAGAAGTGAAAGCGTTTTTTTACATAGTCTTTTTTTAACTGTTGCATCCAGAAAATTCAGTTGGTCGTTGTCTCTGGCCATGGTAAATTTAAGGAAGGAGGTAGTTTGATTGATGTAAATGAAGAACCTATCTAGTTCCTCTTCACTGTCCTTCCAGAAAATCACCAGGTCATGAACGTACCACCCATATAGTGCCCAAGAGTCTTTTTCAGTTGAATTTAAAATAAATAAATCCTCCCAGTGTGCCAGCACAATGGTGGCAAAACTGGGGGGCACAACAGGCGCCCATCGCTACTCCTTGTTTTTGTTTAAAAAGCTGGCCCTCGAAGCAAATAAAGTTGTTTTCAAGCACACGCTCCATACATGTACGTACGGTCAAGATGGTGTTGTGTGCTAGACTGTAGTTGAAACAGAAATTTTTCATAAAACCACTCCAAGCTCTCATGGTGTGGAATGGCTGAGAATAAATCTTTAATGTCGATGGTCACCATAATGAGACCGTCATCATACATCTCAGGTTTTATTTTGGTGAGAAAATCCCAGGAGTCCCTGATAATAGTGCCTCCTCCATCAAGTACTCCCAGGAGTCCCTGATAATAGTGCCTCCTCCATCAAGTACTCCCTTTACCTTGCAGTCAACAAATTTTGCTAGGGCAAATGTCTTGGAAGCCTTTGCATCTACTATTGGATGCAGGGGTGGGTTGCTGATTGACTTATGAATCTTCGGGATCCCAAAAATAGTTGGGAATCCTTGTTTCCTTGGTGTCTAAAAAATCATGTTCACTTAGTTCCAACTGACCATTCAATAGTAATTTGTACAGGCTGGGACCAATGTTCCTGTAAGCAATGTTCTTCTCATTACGTGAGATTTCAGTGCAAGTGTCACTAAACAACAGTTCAAACATTTTACTATTGTATCCAGAAACATCCATCACCACCAACCCACCACCCTTGTCTGGTTTCATAATACGGACATCCTTCTTACCCAATATGTCATTGAGCAGTTTTTTCTCCCTGTTGTCCAAATTAGAGGCTTCAGTAATACCTTTAAACCTCAGTTCACTGATTTCTTTCTCACAAAGAGTTTCAAATAGGTGGACTAATGGATGGGAAGGGGGTATGAAGGTACTAGGTCCAGTCAAACAGGAATTCAGTACTGCTAGGTTTTCATTGTCTGAAAAATGAAGGGCCAAATACAGTTTCCTTGTAAACAATTTCAACTGTACAATAGTTTCAACCAAGTTGGCACTTTATGCTGGTACAAAATTCAAACCTTTAGAAAAAAGTTTCGCCCACTCCCCATCAATCACCAGGTGGCTAAGACTGTAAATACTGAAATCACCTTGCATATTTTTAATAATTTTACATGCATTATAATCATGTTCATGACACATCAAAACATTACTCATCTCCAGTGTTGGGTTTGAGCCCCCCCCCCCTCCTCTGTTTGCCCTGGTGCTGTCCCTGGCCATACCTCCGACTCATTTGATTCCCATCCCCCTGGTTCATCAATCTTTCCGATCTTCTCGGGGGGAGGCTCTAAAGGGGCTCCAGATTCCATGTCGTCACTGTCCAAGTCAACATTTACATCCTGTTGAGCTTACCCATTAAAGAAACTAGTTTGCTGACCTAGTGGTGGTTCCGCCTGTTGTGCCCCCAGTTTTGCCAACATTGTGCTGGCACACTGGGAGGATTTATTTATTTTAAATTCAACTTACAAAGACTCTTGGGCTCTGTATGGGCGGTACCTTGCTGACCTGGTGATTTTCTGGAAGGGTAGTGAAGAGGAACTAGATAGGTTCTTCATTTACATCAATCAAACCACCTCCTTCCTTAAATTCACCATGGCCAGAGACAACGACCAACTGAATTTTCTGGATGTAACAGTTAAAAAAGACTATGTAAAAAAGGCTTTCACTTCTCATTTGTATAGGAAGCCAACATACTCAAATTCACTGTTGCATTTTGATAGCTGGCACCCGGTGCACCAAATAAGAGACCTAGTCAACGGCCAGTATGTTAGGCTAGCTAGACTGGTGTCAGGACTGGATGATCTTTTGAGTGAGTGTGCCAAGTTAAAAAAACATGCTGACCGTAAGAGGTTACCCTGGCAATTTTGTTCAGGACATTGCCAATGAGGTGATTAGAAAAAGGGAAATCAGGACATTTTTTTGCTTACTGTCCAATGAGAATGGCCCTACTGGAGCAACCCAGACTGGGAGACAGGATTGTTTCTCAAGAGCTTTCATTCTTACTTTTAGTGTTGACTTCTTTGATATCAGGAACATTATATGTAGATTATGGGACATGTTCACTATTGACAATGATGTTCAGTCAATAGTGGGAAACAAGCCCACTATAGTGTACAAGAGGGAAGTTAGTTTAAAGGGCTTATTAGAAAGACTCTTGTGCATCCACACTAGGTGGTTGCTACAAATGCGAGAGATGTAAACAGTGTCCAGCCATGTTTCAAGGTGAGGCCATCAAAATCACTGGGTATGGTATGGTAAAACCTAGGAAGAGATGCTCCTGTTACTCAAAGGGGGTGGTGTATGTTGCAGTGTGTGACATATGCAACAGTTTCTATATTGGTAAGACCAAAAGAGCACTGAGGCAAAGGGTGTATCAATACCTGTATGACATCAGGAATAAAAACATTAACAGTCCTTTGTACAAGCACATTTGTGCGTGCCCCACACATACTTTTAAGTTTGGGGCCATAGACCATATTGACCTCTGAGCAAGAGGAGGACCAATGGATGAATGGCTAGCATTTAAGGAATTGACATGGCAGATTAAAACTAATGCCTGCCAAGTACCAGGTCTTAATGATATATTTTAATTTTAAAACAGAACTCAAGGAAATTCTATGTACTTTTTATAGGTTTATCAGTTGTATTATTTGCAAGAATAACAAGTTTTAACAATTTTTATTAACTTTGTATAATGTCTGTTTTAGAGGAAATGATGTAATTACATTGACCAATGGCTAGTTGGGGTGGTGTATATATGTTTGTCATGATCATGTGATTTTATTCTGAAGAAGTCCGAAACTTGACAAAAAGCGCTTAAATAAACCTGGATTTTTGCTGGTGGTCTGTTCTGCACGCTTCTTTCATCTATTTGCTTCATTTCTGTAGATTTGTTTGAAAAAATTGTTGCCTTCAGCTTATGTTTGCTGTATTTTGTTTCTGGTATATTTTCTGTGAGGTACAAGTCAGAGAGTTCCATTTTTCTTAACCTGTATCGAGAGGGCATTTCTGTATCTCCCCCCCAGATCTCGTTTGCCTCTTCTGCTGCGAGGTTGCTCTACTGGCTCAGGTCATATAAAACTTTTATATTGTGTCTTTTCTGTCATAAAAACTAGTTAATTTAGCATAGAAATTCTCATTTAGATACATCTTGGTGTCATAGAGTGTTCATGTCTGAATCCTTGTCTTTTTCCCTCAGAAACTCGGTTTTTATTTAGACAGTTTCCCCTCCCCCTTTTCTCTTCCTCTTAAGGTCTTCCGTTTGAGTTAGAGAATAACCTTACCTCTAAAAGGTTACCGTTTAAGTTGGAGGATAACCTTTTTTCTCCCTACTCTCTCTTGAAAAAAAAAAAAAAGCCTTTATTATTGTTAGTTAGTTTAGCTGTAGTTCATTATAGCTCTTGTAGTGTAGTGGTTCTGGTAACTGTAGTGTATTTTTATTGTGGTTTGTTACCTTAACCCTTTGCTGTGTGTGTGTTTTTTTTCTTGGTTTTTCTTCTTTCAGGATGCCCAAGGATCCTAAGCCGTCCGGATTCAAGAAGTGTGACTCATGCTGTCAGAAGATGTCTCTGACAGATGGTCACACTTCTTGTTTTTATTGTCTGGGCACCGTGCACCTGCAGGACTCTTGCTCGATTTGCCATGCTTTCAGTCCAAGAGTCCTGCAGGAGCACAAAAACAAAATTGATCTTAAGGGGTCTGCTTAAACCCCAAGATTCACCGGCGAAGGCTCAGCCCGTGAAATCTTCTAGGCCACCTAAACCTTCAGCTCCCAGTTCGGAGCCGTCGTTGGGTGAAGCCATGCCATCCATCTCGGCTCCGGCTGGAACCGATGTTCCTCCCTCCCAGTCGGCTCCGACATGTTCTTCGGAGCCATTTGAGAGTCGAAAAAGGTCCAGGTCTCCTTCTCTGGAGTCGATATATTCGGCTCCGAAGTCACTTCTGCTCCAGTCGGAGCGTAGTCTTCGCTCATCCCACTCTTCTCGGTCCTCAAGACTTTCAGACCATGACTTGGAAAGAGTGGTCAGTAGGCTGTTAAAATCGCAGGCCCTAGCCAAAATATTGTCCAGCCCCCCTCATCAGGCGTCTGCTCCATCCACAGCTGTAGATATTCCTCCTCAGACTCATCCTATGAGCTCAGAGCCGGAGTTCATTGGGGTTAGAGTCGTGGAACCGTCGGCTCTGATACCTTCTCCTTTGGTTCCGTCGTAGGCTCCGATCCCTTCCATGGTACCGTCCCTGGAGGGATCTGGGCGCCGAGACTCCCTTGTCAGCTCCGAGGGGGTGAGTGGCATCAGACCTTTGTCCGACCCCGCTCTCCCCCTCGGCGCTTCAGCTCAGGTGAGCTCTGCTCCCACATCTGCCTCGGAGCCATCCCCCTCGGTACGGAGAGGGGTTCTGGTTTCTTCGGAACCGGAGCCATCTCTGCGTCCTGGCATGGACGCCTTTGAGGTGATGAGTGTACTGGCCCCAGAGTCAGTCCCACGATCGACCCCATCTGCTCCTCCCCCTAGGGTGCCTGCGCCAGCCTCTGCCCCTCTTCCAGACCCCAAGCGTGGGGATCCAGTGCTCCAGGACACCCCTTTGGGTGTATCCTCCTCTTCTGAGGCCTCCCCTGACCATTCAGAGGAGCCACCTCACAAGAAGAAATGCAAGAGGAAGCATGTTGACTCCCCCCGAGTCTGTCACGTCAGATACCGACTTAGAGGAGTCGGAAGGGTCTTCAAAATCCCCCTCTGAAGATGTCTCATTCTCAGACATCCTTGAGATGCTTAGGCAGAGGGGGAACTGGACTGCCCTAAGCCCTTCTGGGGATGAGTCTGTATTCCTGGACACATTTGGATCTCGACCTTCCACCTCCTGGGTGTCTCCGCCTTTCGACCCACTGATGTCTGTGGTGGCTCGGAAGGCGTGGACGGCTCCAGACACAGTGGAACTGACTCCTAGAAAACCTGCCAAGTTCATTACTGCACCACAGGACAAACAGTTCTTGACCAAAGGTGTCCCCGTTGATGCCATGGTGGTAGAGGCGGCCACAAAGAAGAAGTTGGCTGAAACATCTTCATCTGTCCATCCCCTTAACAAGGAGTCCAAGACGATGGACAGATATGGGAAGCGGATGTTCTCTTCAGCGACGTTTTCTATGCGGTCCCTGAATTACCTGTGCCACTTTACCCGTCTTCAGAGGGATCTCCTGAAAGAGCTTGGAGATGCCCTCCAAGATCCATCAGCTGAGGGGGCCCAGGCTAAGGCAGCCTCCCAGCTGGCGACTCTTAATTCAGTGGTAAACTCCTCCATGAGGCTCATTTCGTATGCAGCTGATGGGGTGAGTAGAGCCGCCGGCACAGGCGTAGCCCTAAAGAGGCACGCTTGGATGCGGCTATGTAACTTTGCGGAACCTTTCAGAGCGTCCTTCACCAACACCCCTTTTGATGGTTCCTCTCTCTTTGGATCACAAGTGAAGGATACCCTTACCAGGTGTGAGCAGGAAGGCAAGACTCTCTCTGCAGTAGGAGTCCGTTTTTCCACCCCATCCAGACCATATCCCAAGGGTCAGAAGAGTGGAAAGATGTGGTTCTGGAAATCCCAGGGAGCCTTGCCGGACGCACGTGGTGTGTTTCCCTCCAGGGGCAGAGGTGGGATCAATAACAGACGCCGCCCTCTTGGCAGAGGGGGTCTGCAAAACCAGGGCAGCAGAGAATCTTTCTCTGACGAGCCCTTCCAGCATCCCTGAAGGGTTGCTCGGTTGCTCACCTCTGGAGGCAGCCAGGGGAAGATTATCGCTGTACCCAAGAGCCTGTCAAGACAATAACACAAGACAAATGAGTGCAGTCCGTTATATCCGGAGGCTACAGAATTCCCTTTGTTCACGCTCCTTTATTGTCGAACAAGTCCCTTCCAGATGTTCCACCCAATCTAAGGGATCAAGCAGTTCAGGAAGTTTCAAAACTGCTAAGGAAAAGGGCCATCCAGCAAGTCTCAACAGACCAGCAAGGATCCGGAATTTACTCAAGGTTCTTTTTGGTACCAAAAAAGACAGGGGACTGGAGACCCATTTTGGATCTCAGTAGACTAAACAGGTCTGTACAAAGAACAAAGTTTCGGATGGTCACGCTACAGTCCATTTTACCCTTCCTGGGTCAGGACAATTGGATGTGCTCCATAGATCTTCAGGATGCATACTACCACATCAAAATGGACACGCGCTCCAGAAGATTCCTGCGCTTCCAGCTGGGAGCCAGCCATTATCAGTTCAAAGTTCTGCCTTTTGGTCTCACCACAGCCCCCAGGGTGTTCACCAAATGTATGGCAGTAGTTGCTGCTCACCTGAGATGGCAAGGATTCCAGGTGTTTCCGTATCTAGATGACTGGCTCCTCACTGCTAGCACCAGGCATCACCTTCTGCAAGCCAGAGACTATACTATCCAGACGTGCTCCAGACTAGGTATCACTGTAAAGTTCGAAAAATCTGCTTTGTCGCATTGTCAGTCTATCATCTTTATAGGCGCAAACTTAGATACAAAAGACAGGTTAGCCAGCCTTCCACCAGACAGGCATGTCCAGGTCTTGTTCCAATGCAAGAGTATTCAAGCCAGGTTCGTCCTCCAAACCCTGGGTCTCTTGGCAGCAGCAATCATACTCGTCCCTCTGGCACGTTTTCACATAAGGATCCTCCATTGGCTTCTTTTCACCCAATGGGTCCTTCCAGCAACTTCCGATGTCTCGCATGGTTATCATCATAGAAACATGCAAAAAGCACCTTGCGTGGTGGATGGTCTCCTCGTCAGTGCCCCTGGGCAGACCATTTGTACTCCCCCCCCCCCTCCAGTTGCTACGGTGACCACGGATGCCTCCCTGATCGGGTGGGGGGCATTATCAGGGCAGAACAGTCCAGGGTACCTGGCAACCTCGAGTACCATCTGCACATAAACGTCTTGGAGATGAGGACCGTGCTTTTAGCGTTTCAAGCTCTTCAGGACTCTCTTCCTACCGGGACAATTGCAATTCAAACGGACAATATGTCAGTCATGTGGTACATCAACAAGCAGGGCGGACAATGGTTTCTGACCGCAACTCGTATCCCTGGGAAATCCAACATCATAGCAGACAGGCTGAGCAGAGCTATTCTAATGCCTCACGAGTGGTCTCTGAATCAAGTAGTAGCGGACCAAATCTTCCGCAAATGTGGGCAACCTTGCTGTGACCTCTTTGCCACTCCCTTCAACAGCAAGTGCAGCAACTTCTTCTCTCTCCTACCACATCCAGAGCATTCCCCCAGAGATGCTCTAGTCCACGATTGGCCTCAGGGACTTCTAAACACATTCCCTCCTTTTCCCCGAATTCCCAACCTGATACAGAAAGCTACCATATTGGGTTGCAGAATGATCCTCATTGCTCCATACTGGCCTTGACAAATATGGTTTCCGTTCCTTCATCATCTTATCGAGTAGCCTTGGACTCTGGACCCAGCTCCAGACCTCCTGATCCATCAGTCGGGCGGGCTGCATCATTCCCAACAATCTCTCAAGCTCACGGCTTGGTTGCTCCACTTCCAACCCTAGCCAGGCTTCCTGGTATCTCCCAATCGGTGCGTGAAATCATTTTGTCATCGCACAAGTCTACCTCTAGAAAAACGTACGCTAGTAAGTGGAAATGTTTTTCTTCCTGGGCAGAGGCTAAGAATATAGACCCCTTTTCAGCCCCTGTTCACCACATCCTGGAATTTCTTGCAGAGCTCTTTCATACTGGGTCCGCTTCCGCTACAATTAGAGTGCAGATGTTCATCATGTTTCAGTGTTGCAGTCATGACTGTAGGGTTCTCCCCTGCCGGCAGGCAGCCCTCGGTCGGCCAGAATCCCAAAGTCTGGGTCCGGCATCGGCTGTTCAACCATGCTCCCTGACGTCAGAACTCCAGGAGTACAAAGCTGACAGCCGACGCCATCTTCCCAGTCTTTCTTGCCGTGCGGTGATAGCAGTTCGCAAGTGCCGGTCGGCTGACTCCTGACGATTTTTTCTGTTAAACTTCAGTCCGAAGATTTTCTTCTCCACTCAAAGCTAAGTACCCCGTTGGGGAAACTTTTTTCTTGCTCCACTCCGATGTCAGAAAAAGTTAATAATTGTATTGCATGTGGGAAGCAAATACCTCATAAGGATTTTCATTCTTACTGTATTCCTTCCTTAGGCCCTGACCACGACGTAGCTAGTTGTCGGTTTTGTGCTAGATTCAATCAACGTACAATTAAGCGAAGGTACGATTTTGCTTTTCATTACTTCGGTAGGCGCTTTAACTACAAAATGTCGTCTGATACGGTTCTGGCTACCGGAGTTCACAAACATCGCAAGGATAAAGACAGGCCTCCGAGGTCCAAATCTGATGATAGCGCACAAGCGGAGCCAGCTTCAGGTTCAGCCGTCGTCAGTGAGGCGCTTTTGCAGCCCCTGTCGTCGGTCATTTCAGAACCGATGGCCGAAACGGACTCTCATGAGGAGCCAACCAGGCCTTTAAATATTTCTATTGCAGGACCTTCGGACAATGCTCCTTCGGATGGGTCCGGAGCCACTGTGCAGGTACCGGCTTCCAAAGGGGTTTTCAGGCCTACTCAGCTTCTAATAAAGGCAAAGCCAAAGGCAAAGACTGCAACACAGGCCTCTTCTGAACCAGCTCCCAAGTCACAGAAACAGTTACTCAAGATGGCGGAGGATTTACTTACTATGATTAGGGGTTCACATCCCCCTCCAGATAAAAGGCCAAGGCAGGATGTTTATTATGATTCCTCTGATCAGGCTTCTGTTTCCTCAGTTTCTTCTTCTGATCAGGAATATTCTTTCCCTCCTTATGAGGATTCTGATGCTGAGGAATCCATTCCTTCAGCTTCTCCCCCTGAGGATTTCTCTTTTGTGGAAACTTTGCATGAAATGAGGGGACATTTCCACTGGGAAGGACAGGAGTATTCGGAATCTAAGAAAAGACTGAGGGATTTTCTTCTCCTTCCCCAACATAGACCCCTGGCTATTCCTCCTGTTTTGGATATTGTGGATGATGCCTTTTCGGAGGCTAACTTAACCCCTGACTCTTTTCCTCCTGCTCCTGTTAAGCCTGATAGATATTACAGGGTTCCTGATTCCCACCAGTTTTTATACAAGAACCCTTCTGCTGACCCTGAAACCATTTCTCAGGGTCCTAAGGGAGTTAAGGCCGTTTCTGCCAAAAATCCCATTCCTACTGAAAAGGATTCTCGATCCTTAGAAAGATGGGGCAAAAAGGTGTACACTTCTGCTACTTTGTCCATTAGGACTTTAAACTGTCAGTTTCATATGGACTTTAAACTGTCAGTTTCATATGCTGAAATACCAGCAATTTCTCTTGTCTGTTTTAAAACAAAAGCTTTATTCCATTTCTGCCTGTGCAGATGATAAGGAATTACATGACTTATTGCATGCCACTGAACAAGTTGGGAAGCATGGTTTACACTGTGGATTTGATGCCTTTGGAGGCTTCTTGTAGGGCTGCGGCCTCTGGCACTGTCATTAGAAGGCATGCATGGCTAAAGGAACAAAATTTGCCTGAACAAGTAAAGGCTAAATTATTGGATGCTCCTGTTCAGCATAATGTTTTGTTTGGATCAAAAGCTGAAGAGGTGATTAAAAAGATGGAGGATAAGGCGAAATCCATGCAAACAGTTAAAGATTTCTTACAAGTACAGCCACCTAAATTTAGCAGGAATTGGCCTTCAAAAAATTGGTCCTTTCCCACTTCAGACAGGCCTCAGAGGGGTAGATATAGACGCTCCAGAGGAAGGCCTCAGACACAAGCCTCTTATAGACCAAGACAGTGGACTGCTTCCACCCCTAGGGGAGGAGAGGACAGGTCACAAACTCAAAGGAAACAAACTCAATGAACTCCCTCTGTTGGGCTACAGGAATTTCTTGCCTGGAAGCCCCTCTCGGAGGAAAACTCTCTCTTTTTTTATCAAAATTGGACTCAAATAACCCAAGACAAGTGGGTTTTGGATGTGGTTTTAAGAGGTTACAAATTCCATTTTCATACCTTGCCAAGGCCAAGCGGATGGCCAGACCTTCCAAAGCATCAATGGACGGAGGCCTTAAACCAGGTGGAAGCTCTTTTGGCTATGAATGCCATAGAACTGGTTCCACTTTCAGAGATGGGAAAAGGTTTTTACTCAAGGCTCTTTCTAGTCCCAAGGAAGCAAAACTCATGGAGACCCATTCTGGATCTGTTGGTCTTGAACACCTTTCTAGAGATTCCAAAATTCAAGATGCTTACTCTACAGCAGCTACTTCCAATGCTGTCCAAAGATGCATGGATGGTAACTTTGGATTTAAAGGAGGCATATTTACACATTCCCATCAGGCAGGATCGCAGAAAATACCTCAGGTTCAAGGCCGGATCGAGGCACTTTCAATTCTTTGTGCTGCCCTTTGGATTGTCTACTGCGCCCAGGGTCTTCACCAAATGCCTGGCTCCAGTAGTAGCTTACTGCAGACTCAAGGGAATTCAAATTTACCCTTATCTGGACGATTGTCTAATTCAGGCAGACAGAAAGGATGTCTTACTCCAGCATCTAGAATTTGTACAGAACCTCCTCAAGTTCCTGGGATTCTCTGTAAACACAAAGTCAAATTTGACACCATCACAACATATAACTTTTCTGGGTGCTCTTCTAAACACCACAACCCAGATGGCATTTCTGACATCCGAAAAACAATTACTGCTGGCTTCAACTTTCAAAACCTTGGCAACTTTAACTCAACTATCTGCAAGGAAATTCTTGCAGGCTTTGGGTTACATGGCCTCCTGCATCCTTCTCGTACCATATTCAAGACTACACATGAGGAAAATACAGTGGTACCTAAAAAGTGTATGGTCTCAGCATTGCCACAGTTTAGACATACTGATCTCCGTCCTTCCTTGCCTTCAAAAGGAATTTCTTTGGTGGTCCAGGGCATGTGCTCTAAACAAAGGGAAACCCTTCTGTCTGCCTCCTGCCACTCAGATTCTAACCATGGACGCCTCGGATTATGCTTGGGGAGCCCATTTTCAGGGCAACTGTCTGCAGGGCCTTTGGACAAAGGATCAGAAGCACCTGCATATCAATTTAAAGGAAATGTTAGCCGTTCAGAAAGCTCTATTGGCCTTCAGAAATCTTTTACAACCAGGACAACTACTAATACGGACAGACAACACCACAGTTATGTGGTACATAAACAAGCAAGGGGGATCTCATTCCTACCCCCTTTGCAGACTAGCCATGGATCTATGGAACACAGCTCTAGCCTGCAATCTGGATCTTCAAGCTCAATTTCTACCAGGGAAACAAAACTTCCTGGCCGACAGTCTGAGCAGAAAACTTTCGGATCCACACGAATGGATGCTGGACACCAAAATATTCAGGATGATAACCGCAGTCTGGGGATGTCCTCACATAGACCTCTTTGCATCCCATCTCAATCATCAACTACAGAGTTTTTGCACAAGGACTTTCCATAGAGAAGCTTGGAAAGTGGATGCCCTGTCATTCAGTTGGAGGAACCTCTCGGGATATGCCTTTCCGCCTCTTCCTCGGGTCTTATTGAAGATAAAACAGGACAAGCCCAAGATGATAATCTTGCTGGCTCCAAATTGGCCCCGGCAGTTTTGGTATCCAACGCTAAAAAACCTATGCCTGGAGCCCCCTTGGGTTTTACCTCAGTCTCCGAACCTTCTGTCCCAACATCAGGGTCAGGTTCTACACTCTCATGTCAGAACTCTCTGCCTGCTGGCCTGGTTAATCCAGGGCCTTTGATTTCTTCTTTCCTACCCAAGCAGATTATGGATGTCATTTTAGAAGCCTGACGTCCTAGCACTAGAAAATCTTATGCAGGAAAATGGAAAAGATTTTGCTCCTGGATGCAGGCTCAGGATTCTGATCCTCTTCTTCCTAACATTACTTTAATTTTACCTTACTTGACAGATCTCTTACATAAGGGTCTGTCTTTCTCTTCCATTAAGATACATGCCTCTGCTATTTCTGCTCATTATAATACAGACCCTCCCATCTTTTCCCACCAGCTCATTAGACAGTTTCTCAGAGGAGCTAAGAACTTAAGACCTCCTAGATCTCCTCCCATTCCTGCTTGGGATCTCAACTATGTTTTGGAAAAACTAACCTTGCCTCCTTTTGAGCCTGCTGCCTCTTCTGACATCAAGTTTTTATCTTGGAAGACAGCTATTCTGTTAGCCCTAACCTCTGCCAGGAGAGTTTCAGAATTACAAGCTCTTATGGCTGTGGAACCTTATATTATTTTTCATCAAGACAGGGTATCTTTGAGGACTAATCCTACTTTCATGCCCAAGGTGGTTTCCAAAGTGGCTTTAAATCAAACTATCCACTTGCCAACCCTTTTCCCCACTCCTCAGAATAAAGGGGAAAGGATCTTACATTCCTTGGATGTACACAGACAACTATGTTTTTACCTGGACAGAACCAAGGACATCAGAAAATCAAAAAATGTGTTTCTTATGCTTCAAGTTCCCAAGATAAAGCCATTTCAAAACAGACCATTTCTAAATGGATTGCTCATGGAATCAGATTTTGTTATTCACACCATGGAAAGAAAATCCCAGGGAGTATACGGACTCATTCCACCAGAGCTGCTGCCACTTCTGTGGCCTTCCTCAGGGGAATTCCTACCAAAGACATTTTGGAAGCTGCAACTTGGAGTTCAGTGCATACTTTTTCTAAGCACTACAATCTACCTCTCTACTCTAAGTCTAGGGCAGGCTTTGCCTCTGCAGTCTTGCAGGGCCTTTTAGCCACCCCTTCTTCTTTATGACCAACTCCCTTTCTTTCAGCTTTGGGATATTCTACCCTACAGTCATGACTGCAACAGTGAAACACGATGAACATAGTACAGTTGTGTACACCTACCATAAATGTAGATGTTCGAGTGTCTTCACTGCTGCAGTCTGGGTTTCCCTCCCTCCTGTCCCCTCTTGTTTTTTCTTTTGTGTAGTTCCTTTTTTCACTATTCTTCTGAGGTGTATTTGCATAGGTTATGGGACCTTTTTCATTTTGGGACTCCTGACATCTGGGGCAAGAAAAACTGGAGAAGATGGCGTCGGCTGTCAGCTTTGTACTCCTGGTGCTCTGACGTCAGGGAGCATGGTTGAACAGCCGACGCCGGACCTAGACTTTGGGATTCTGGCCGACCGAGGCCTGCCTGCCGGCAGGGGAGAACCCTACAGTCATGACTGCAACAGTGAAGACACTCGAACATCTACTTTTATGGTAGGTGTACACAACTGTACTTTAGCCGCAATTTCAAATTTTCACATTGGCCTTTCAGAAAGTAGTATAATGTCTCATAAGCTTTGTAAGGCCTTCCTCAGAGGAACCACGGTTAGAGATCCTCCACCCCCCGTGGGATCTGAATTTGATTCTAACCTCTCTAATTTTGCCCCCCTTTGAACCTGCAGATTCCTGTTCTTTGATGTTTTTATCTTGGAAAACACTTTTTCTGGTAGCAGTTACTTCAGCGAGAAGAGTTTCTGAACTGCAGGCTCTTTGTATCCGTCCCCCGTACCTAGTGTTCCACAAAGACAGGGTTTCTCTTAGGACTAATCCTTCCTTCCTTCCTAAGGTCTCTTCTGAGAATAACTTGAACCAGTCCATTGACCTTCCTGTATTTTTTTCCCCAACCATTCCAACAGGGGAGAATATAAGTTACATCAATTAGATGTTCACAGGCAACTGCGCTTTTATTTGCATAGGACTAAGGACTTAGATTTTCCTATCTTATGCAGAGGGCAAACAAGGCCTACCAGTATCAAAAGTAACCTTATCTAGGTGGCTGACTACTATCATAACCTTTATCTATCAGCTGAGGAAGAAAGAATTGCCCGTTAAACCTAAAGGCCACTCCACCAGACCATTAGCCACTTCTGTTGCATTTCAAGCTAGGTTGCCCATGGAATCTATTTGTGCAGCGGCCACGTGGGCAAATCCTCATACTTTCATCTCGCTTTATAAGTTGGACATGGTTTCCAGGAGTAGAGCTGATTTTGGTTCCACTGTTCTGAAGAGTCTGTTCCACTGAGCCACCCAGGATATCAGGTGCTAGGGACGCTGTCCCAACCAGCAAGAATGAAGGCGAGATAGACAACTTAACATAAAGAAGTTATGTACCTACCATAACGTTCCATGTTAGTTGTCTCCTCTCGCCTTCTTTCTTGCATTCCACTCTCCATCCCCCTATCCTACTAGACCGAGAAGAGTTTCTTTTGATTTACACTGGCTGAGTTTTCTTTGGCTATCCTACTCTACCTAGTAGTCTCTATAGTTGGGCTTATGTTTGATAGGATAGGATTCCTTCATTATTTTGTCTGCTGTTAGTCTCACCAAACGAGATCTGGGTTTCTAACACCAGGCATCGTGGGATATGGGGAGGCCTCGAGCCAGTATGTAGCTCTCGAGCTTTGGAAGATGGCTGAGTCGGAGCCGAGGATCGGCTCCGAACCCAACCAGCAAGAAAGAAGGCGAGAGGAGACCACTAACATGGAGGGTTATGGTAGGTACATAACTTCGTTTTCTCCCATTGCAGGCATTTCAGAGTTTCCCTTCCCCAAGGTTTTGTTGCTATTCATTCTTTCAGGCCTTATGTGTTGATCCTCCTTACTTAATTTTAAGGATAGTGTCCCTAAGAATGAATCCATCTTTCATGCAGAAGGTGGCTGCCAAGGTTAATCTTAACCAGCCTGTTACTCTGCCTGTCTTCAAAATAGAGTATTAATTATAGTTTATGGGAGTACACGGTCGGCTCAGACTGTATTTCGATGAAACTAAGTTTATCAGAAAAAAAAATATTAGCTGTGTTTCATTTTCTAAAAAGAAATTAGGCTGTGAGGTTTTATAAAATGACTGTCAGTATGGTTTTGGATGATATTTGTGCAGCAGCTACTTGGACATCACTGAATTAAGACACTATATTGTCAACTGTATGTCATTTTTAGGTCCTGGTCATCTGTCAGAGCCACAGTTGTTAAGGGAATATTCTGGTGGGGAGCCATCCAGGAGGATACATTTGGGACTGAATTGGTGGTTTAATGAGATGGAACTACCCATCAGTAGCAGTTACGGAAAGTGGAAATGTCATTTATATATATATTTATTTGATTTAACTTATTTATTGACATGTATATAGATGTCATTTAGGATTTGTTTGCTGTTACTGGTTCAGTACGTTGAGAGTATTTTCTGTCAGTAACTGATCAGCCTACCTACTTCCTACAAGTTGTGCGCTGTAGCAAGAAACCTAACTGTGATTTGACTTTCCAATGGAAGCTGTTGAAAAGTAACTTGTTTATATTTTCTTAACAGCACAACTGTTTTGTATCTGACACCAAGGATCGAGAGCCTGAAGTTGTGTTTATAGGTGATTCCCTTGTACAGCTGCTGCATCAGTTTGAGGTGAGTATGTTGTCTGGTAATAGCAAATCATTTAATAAACATCTTGACTATTGTTTTGGCTTTTGGGTGTGTGCACTAGCTGGTCAAATCTGGTGTCCTTTTAGTTAGGTGCCAGTCAGTCAGTCAGATGTTCAACTTAATTCATACTAGGTTTCCAACAGTTTCAGGTGTAGAAAGTTTGATAAACATGAGTAAGTAGAGTGAACAGAACTTGGAAACTTGGCGCTATAAACGATGAATCAACATATAATGTCAGACAAAAACCGTGATAACCCAGGATCAAGATGACACCGTATTGTTTTTTTTAAACATCTGTATTAAATTATCACTTAAGATATAGTAACAAAAAAAGAAACCATATTAACATTTTTTCATTTATATACATTATACATTACATATCTTTTTCTTTCTTTGTAACTGTCATCAGTCCAACATAACATAAATAACTGGATTTCTGCCTTCAGTTTAAATTTTCTAGTAATTGCCTTTTGTTTTTGCCACCAACAGAATTAAACTTGGTAAGATTTTACAGTGTCTTGGCAATTCATATCATGTGTCCTACCTCAAAAGAATGATTTCCTTAGTTACAGTCATTTGCTCACCCTGTATATCTGACACAGTACTCTCTAGGGATTTTTTTTAATTTGTCATTACACCCCTAAAGCCTATATTCCCAAGTACCTCTTTCTTTCCCATCATATCTCCAATATTTGCTGTTTACCTGAGAAAAAATTCTTTGAAGTCTGCTCAGGGTATAAAAATACCTGTGCAAACATTTCCAGGCAAAGATTCTAAACCTTCTGGATCTTGTTGCATACTTAGGAGCATTGCATATGCCCTCTCATTGTTCTCTTGTAAATTCTTTTTCCAGTCTCTCTACCCAGTCTTTTCTGTCCTCATCTGATTGATTCCTACAGTTATTCTGCAGTATTTTTTTTGCCCTTTTAATTATTGTTTAACAGGCGCTTCTGTTTTTAGATTCGACTAAAAGCTCTACCAGAACAAGTCTTTCACTTAGGATTCCCTATCCCTTTCTGTTTGCCTGTACTCTGATATCAGTTATTGGTAAGGAAGGCGTCTCTAGCCTACAGTCCAAATGACTTCTTGGTCTCATCCCACTCTATTACCTTTCCATGTCTAGCCATTTGCTCCCAATATATTTGGTCCTTTGCCAGTTCCCTGCAGTAAATTCCAGCCACCCCCCTTTGCCCATGTTCTGTACCCTTACTTGCAGTCATCCATATTAGATGTCCTTTCTCCATTGTCGGGTTGGCTTAGTTCTTAGAATACTTTCTGCTACTTTATGAATATAATATTTTGTATGCTTGCTGTTTTCCTTAAATATCTGCATCCAAAACACCACTCTAGTTCTTGAAGTTCCCCTTTGCTGTATTATCGTCACTTGCATCACTTTCCATTTTGAATTCTAACCTTCTGCTTGTGTTGTGTATATGAGCCTTAAGTACTTGGCTTAAACATCTTCCTTCATATCAGGTAGTTCTGAACCACTTTGCTTTATTTATTTATAATTGTTTGCTGGGGTAGTATACTGATTTCAGTGAAACATTTGCAAACACAGCCCGGGTGAATAGGACCAGATAAGAAATGAACAAAGCATGTTTGCAGATACAAGGGTATGCTAAAAAGAAATGCATGCTAATCTTTATATATACTTAATCCCACTTACCTCGTAACCTCTTCATCTCCCAGATAAATTCCTTCAACTCTTTTTATCTTCTCCTTGGGTTGATAAAATTATGCCTGACCAGCGTAGAAAACTAGAAACTAAAAACGGTTTCACTGCTTGTATCTTATTACCCATATCCATAATTAAGAGATTCCAGTTTCTCATTTTTTTTTGTATTATCTTTTGTTTAGTCTATGGCCACATATCCGTCACTGCAGTAATGGAAGCCTTTTTAATCCATACTGCTAAATACTTCATCTTATAATGTTCCCATAAATGTGGGTATTGCTGGACCAATTTTACTGTAGGTACATAGTTTATGGCTATAGCCTTTAATTTCAGGATATAAAATTAATTAAGGTAAAAGAGTTGAAACTGTCTCAGAATGTTCCCCAATACTGAGATGTCCTCTTTTGGATTTATCAGGTACAGTATGTCATCTGCAAATAAAGCAAACTTTTTTTGATTACCATACCACTTATATCCTTGCATTTCTGAGTCCCTTATTTTCTTTGTCATTTGTTCTATATATAAAGCAAATAACAGTCAGGGAAATTGGGCACCCCTGTCTCTCTCCCTCTGTTCACACACCATTTTTCAGACAGGAACTTTAATTCTTCCAAGGTGCTGGTTCTTCCACTCCATTTTAAAATACTATTTTTTTAACCACATTTATTGAATTATCACTTAAAATGTAGGCAAATATACATTTATATAAAACAAAACCCCATGTTAACATATTCGCAGTTACTAACATTAGACATCACATACATTTCTTTTATATAGCTGTCATCAATCCAACATTATATCAATTGCTGCATTCATTCCTTCCCTTAAACCTCTTCCCCTCCTCCACAACATTATTCTGCATATATTGTTCCCACAATTTCTATTTTTCTATGAAATTTGCTGCTGCTGTTTTCTAAAGATCAAAATACTATTTTTTTCTCTTTTACAATATTACGTGGTTCAAATAAAGTTGGGTTAGACTTTGATTTCTATTTTCCAGTAACTGTTTTTTTTGTTTTTGGGGGGGGGGGGGGTCACCATAATTAAGCATAACAAGACCTTATTACATGTAGGCATTTCAGATCCTGTATCCCAGCTCAAAAAAAAAATCCTTAGTTACACCTATTGACTCATCCAGTATTTCTGACCGAGTACTCTGTCTGAAATTTGTAAAATGTGCCAACTTATGACGCTCCCAAAACACATGTTCCCAGATACCTCTTTCTTCCCTGTCACATCTCCAGTGATGGCATTTGCCATCTACCTGAGGAAAAAAAATCTTTGGAGTTTGCATGGGGTCTAAAATACCTATGCAAATATTTCCAAGGAAAAATCCTAAATCTTCTAGACTTTGCTTGCGTATTTGGGAGCTACATGTGTGTCCTCCCATTGGCTAAGCAAATTACAAGGAAATCACAAGTAAACAATCTTTCTCTCCTGAATATTTTCTAACCTCTCCTCTTCCTCTAAGCAATTCATAATGAAACAATCTCTCTTCGCAGTGTTTTCTAACCTGTAGCTGTAATGCAGTATTTTATATGCCCTGCTAATTATCCTTCTTTTAACAGCAGCTTCTGTTCTAGATTTAACTAAAACTCTACCAGAGCAAGTCTTTTACTTTCCCTTTCTCATTGCTATACTCTGTTATCAATCCCTGATAGGGATGGCAGTCTCTAGCCTGCAGTTCGTGTCTTCTTGGCCTCTTCCCGTTCCCTTACCTTTCCCTCTCTAGTTATTTGATCCCAATACAATGGAACCTTTGCCAGTATTCTCCAGTATATTCCAACCACCACTTTCCTATTCTCTGTACTCCTTATTGAAGTTATCCCTATCGGCGTAATCTCCTTTCTCCATTCTCCTGTTGGCTTACTTCTTAGAATACTTTCAACTACTCTTTGAATATAATATTTTGTATGGCTTTTATTCTCCTTAAATATCTGCATCCAAAGTCCCACTCTTTATTTATTTATTTCCCCCTGCTGCTTCATCATCTGTTTCCAGTTTGAATTGTAGTCGTCTGCTTGTAGTATGTATATGAGCTTTAACTGTGTAGCTCTAAAATATTCCTTTAAATCAGTTTACCATAAAACATCTTATCCTAAGTATCAACTTATCCTACTTGAACCTTGCCTTCTCATTCAACTCTTTATTACTGCTCACAGCTTCACTGTTTTTTTACACAAGAAACATTTTTGTTACATCACTACATATGTCAGAGGCAGTCATACATTTATATAAATGAAAACAAACTATATTGACATAATCCCAGCTGCAAGCATGTTACATCACAAACCATATTGACATAATCCTAGTTACAAACATTATACTTCACTTATAATCTACCCAGTTGTTGTCAGTCAAACATTACATAGCTCATTCAAGTCCCGCCTTCTTTTAAACCTTATTCTTGCCCTGTATGTGTTGTTCCAACAATTTCCATTTTTTCTTATGTAATTTGCTCCTACCATTTTAATGATCCCAGTTCCAGTTGTTCTATCTCTGTTACTATATTCACTTCTTCTAGAACAGTTGGCTTAGGCTTTGATTTCCATTTTATAGCAATTGCTTTTTTGTCAGCCACCATAACTAGACTCTGTTACTATGTCTAGGCAATTCCAATTCTATATCGTAGCTCAAAAACTTATTTCCTTATTTACACCAGTTTGCTCACCCAGTATCTCCGACAGAGTAGACTGCAGGGAATCTTTAAATGATAGCAATGTATTACACTCCCAGAAAATATGTTCCCAATTACTTGTATCTTCCCCATCACACCTCCAACATTTGCTGTCTACCTGAGGAAAAATTCTCTGGAGCCTACTTGGGGTATAAAAATATCTATGCAAACATTTCCAAGCAGAAATCCTAAATCTTTTAGATTTTGTTGCATATTTGGGAAACATATGTACATCTCCCCATTGTTTCTTTGTGAATTGCTTACCAATCTCTCTTCCCAATCCTTTCTAACCTTCTCTGATTGATTATTATAGTTATCATGCAGTATTTTATATGCTGTACTAATTATTACTTTAACAGCGGCTTCTGTTCTAGTTTCTACTAAAAAATGTTACCAGTGCTGGTCTTTCATTTAGGGCCCCCTTATTTCTTTCTATATGCCTTCACAGATTTCAGTCTTTGATAGGGAAGGCAGTCTCTAACCTACAGTCTACATAAATTCTTGACGTCTTCCCATTCTGTTACCTTTCCCCTCTCTAGTTATTTGCTTCCAATACCTTGGTTTCTTTGTCAGTTTTCTCCAATAAATTCCAGCCCCCTCTCGTCTATTGTCTATATCCCTAATTGCAGTCATCCATATCAGCAGAATCTCCTGTCTCCATTTCCTTGTTGGTTTAGTTCTGAGAATGCTTTTTATTACTTTATGAATATAATATTCTGTATGATTATTGTTATTCTCCTTAAGTCATTCCCTCCAGAACAGCTCTTTTGAGTGTGCACCTTTAACTCCCAGTGGGTATGGCTTGAGCCTTTAAAAAAATGAAGTTATCACTTTAGAGTTCAAACAAATATCTCTGGAACCGTAGGTGTTACTGGAAAACTGTAAATAGCAAATTATTCAGGATAACTTTAACTTTACAATAGTGGCATTCATTCAGTTCAGTGATTTTGATTGGATTTTATAAGCCAAAATAAAGACTATGAATATTAATTAGGCAGAGCCCCTCACTGACTCTCTTCAAGAGAAATCTTGATGAGTGGATGGGAGATCATAAGTTTACCCCAGGGGTCACATCTGTGTCACTGCTAGACAGGGGTTACAGTAAACTAATTCTATTATATAAGGGGGCCTTCATTGTGTCACTAATAGACACAGGCACAGTATTCTAAATCTATTCTGTGCATTTTTGTACCATTTCATGGGATGGCGAAAGCCACATCACTATGGCTAGGCTTACAAATGCCCCAGGGCAGATAGCCTAGTACTAAACTATGAAACTATTAATTTTGTAATTTTGCATAAACAGCTTATGATATCTTAGTAACTATTCAAGCAAGATACACTCTGCCAGCAGTATTTTCTTCATACAGTTATGAGCTTTCATATGAGGCTAGGCAGTTCTTTCTGTTATCTGAATGTTAAGATATTTAGATAACTTTGAAAATTATTGCAATTATAATAGTATGCAAATAATATTCAATATCTCTTTAGCTGCATTAGGCAAAGGTTCAGTTTGCCATCGTGTATGCTTTAAGATGAAATCTGCTGATATATTGTATGTAGCATGGTTTTGGAATTATTAATGCAAATATGAGCAAGCAATATTTGACACCTAGAGCAGTTATCCAAAGTTAACTGCAGAAATGCCTGGAGGCGCACTCGGCTGTAATGTGTTAAAGATCTGCATCCAAAATCCCAGTCTCTCTCTGTTTCATGAGCTTCCCCCTACAACTTCTCCTCTGATTGATAAAAATATGCCTGACTTGTATATAAAACTAAAGGGACTAGTACATTTTCTTAACTTGTATCTTATCCATGTCCATAAACCCGAGCTTCCAGTTTCTCAGCTTTTGTATCATCTTTTGTTTAGTCGTTTCCCACATATACTTAGCTGCCAGAACAAAATCCCTTTTTAACCCATACTCCTAAAGACTTCATTGTATTGTGTCCCCGTAAATATGGGTATTGCTGAATCAATTCATATGTGGGTACATAGTTTACAGCTATAGCCTTTTTGTATTCATCAAGTTTATATCCTGAAAAACTTGAAACTGTCTCAGAATGTACTATAACACTGAGATGCCCTTTTCTAGTTGTATCAGTTACAAAATAATAATGTCTACAAATAAAGCTAGTTTTCTTGATTACCACACCAATTATATGCTTGAATTTTCAAGTAATTTATTTTCTTTACCATTAGCTCTAAATACAACACAAAATAACAAAAGCGAAAGAAGATACCCCTGCCTGATTACTCTGTTCAGATACAACTTATCAGAAAGGATCCCTTCCACTTTAGTTTTTGCCTCCAATACCTCAGATGTCCTCCTAATTAACCTTATTGTATTGGGGAATGCAAATGCTTCCATTACCCTACTGCTAAAATCCCAGCTTTCTTGAATGAATGCTTTCTCTACATCAAGACCAGCCAACAGCACAGTATTTTGTATGTTCTGTTTCCCTCTGTATCATCATTGTTCTACTAATTGTTGTCAAATGTTTGCCTCCCCTCCACAAAATCTCATTGATCTAGATCTGTCAATTCTTTGAACACCTTAGCCATTCTTTTAGTTTATTATAGACATAAACACTTGTAATCATGGTTTAAACTTTAAATGGGCCTAGATGAAACTGGGTCAGATGGGTGTTTAATGAATGTAGGTATTACAGCCACCACAGCTTTCTTCCAGGATGTTGGTGCTTTTTTCCTTTTAAAATAATGTTAAACAAAACTTTCCAGATCTTTACTACTGTCTTCAGTCCTAGATTCCAGATGTCCACAAGAATGCCATCTATTCCTGGAAGCTTTCCTGCAGATTGATTATACATCACCATTTTTATCTCCTCTCCTCCTATCTCAGATGTTAATTGTTGATCCTCATCATCCCCTAACCTTTGCATAATTATGTCTTCAAGAAAAAGCACAAACAGAAGTATTTATAGATTTCCACATTCCTTTTTATACAAATTTTCATAGTATTTCTGAAATATCTGTAATACCTCTACAGGATCTCTGTTTATTTTTCTTGCTTTGGGCTCCCTAAGCTTGGCAACAGCCCTTTCTACTTTCTGTTGCGTAAGGTATTGTACCAAGAGTTTTTTGCTCTGGAGTTATTGTCAAAAAGCAGTTGCTTAACAGGAATATTTTTAAAGTCCTGCATATTATTCAGATACTCCCTTAACTCCTTTATTTTCTCTTTAGCACTCTGCAGTTGTGCCTCTTCTTGTTCTGTGATATTCCCCTTTTTCTAAGATAATTTAACCATTGTCAGCCCCGCTAAATAATTCGTGTTACTTCTTAACCATATCTCTTTTTTCTTTTCTTTCTACCTTATTTTTAAACTACAATTTTGTTTTATCCCACTTAGTAGCTACAACTTCTAAAGAAATGTCTGTCTTCCTTAATACAATAACTCTGAAATCCAGTTCCGTAAATTTCTTTCTTTTTAACAGGTAGGTGGGGAAGTGCAGGTAGGTGGGGAAGTGCCAGTGTCCTGTTTTTACTTCATTACCCTGCATTTATTCTGGGCTATTAGTTCATGATCTGAAATAGTTGGATGTGTGTCTAAGCTTCCAGTTAAATGCACATGTTCCTATGATATATAATTTCTGTTTAGTCTAGTCCTATTATTGTACCTTGGGAAGTAATATATAAATTCTCTAAGTTCCTACACCTGAATTCACTTCTTCCATACAAAATATTTTCATAATTCTACCTACTTTATTATTTTCTTTTCTTTGTCCCCCAGATACATCTTCACTGTTGCAAATAAAGTTCCAGTCCCCACCTATAAGTAACATTCCTTCCTGAAAGCTGATTATTTTTCCCAGTTTTTAAAGCTTCATAATAGTAGTTTAGGCATAATATAAATGCATGTCAGTGTAATCCTCTTCCCTTTCAAGTAGCTTCTTACTTCTACACATATACCTTTATAACCTTTTTTTTGCCTCTTCTATCACTATTAGAGCTCCTCTAGCAATTGGTATAAGGACTCCCCTTTTTCTTTCTCTCTTACCCTCTGCTGAATAGCCATATTGAAATACTTTCTTTGTCAAATTCACATAATCATTGCTTTCCATAATGTGTCTCTTGTTGCCTTGCTTTTTGCTCTCTGCATTTCTTAATATAAATCAGTACTGGTACCTTTTTGTCTATACTTTTGAGGCCCTTTACTTTACAAAATAGCATGTTTAGTGTAGCAGTTATGATAAGAAATTATTATTGCCACCTGTTTTCCATTTTTTTCTGTTGTACACCCATTGATATTAACAGATTGATCCTTTATACAGCTATTTTGTATTATCTCCATTTAAACTTGTCACATTTTACAGAACATTTTGGTTTAGAGAAAACATTCAAAAAAAAAAACAATGGCTTTTTAACTTAAAACAAACAAAACTATGCACATCTTCAAATAATGAAGTTTAACCATCCTTTTAGTACAGTTGTCTCCAATCAACAGCTGCATCCACAGGCATTAACTGAAAATTAAAGTTTTCTATGCCAAGACGCATGTTATGGTACGTACTCCTACTTAACACTAATCGCTGTCTGTTCTTGTCTTATCTTTATCCCCCTCTGAGATGTGAAAAAACTTATATGCTTTCAGAAAGCAGCAACCTTTACATTTAACAAAAAGTGTGCAATCTTTAATGCATTTAGTGGGACAGTGTATAATTATTTGTATTTAAAGTATTCAATTAACAGCCCTGCTGTCTCTTACTTATTTTCAATGATTTAATTATATTATTTACTGAGCTGCTTCCCCGTACCATTTAAGTTTACATTTCTCTCTCTAAACAATGTCCAGACATCTTGATTTATTACCTTTACCTTTAGTCAGCTTGTTTCCATGACAACCTATTGACTCATACATGCTTTTGTCCAGTCTTTCTTGGCATTGTAATGCCTACATTTCTTAAAACTAAAAAAGCACTTGCATACTTTAATATCTTTATCATGTACAACAGTACTTTACTATATAATATGCAATTTATATCATAAAATAGTTTATACAAATACTGTTAAGAATAAAAATTGTTTTCCCTACAGTTTTTTTTTTCCCTTTAGTGTTCTTCCAAACATTAATAACATGATGTGGGGCATATGCATGTCAGTCTCCCAACAAGTTTAACAAAGTCAACAAAAGTCTAATGTTTCTTAACCACTTTTTCTTGTTGAGCCATATTTCACAAATGTGATTGATTCTTTTTATTCTCGCATTTATTTGCTAATTTCAGTTTTGTTGGACTTCTTATTCATCTCTGTCTCCCAGCCTGACTCTCGTTCATGTCCAAAGTACTCCTGATTCTCCGAGTCGCCTCCTCTTTTTTTTTCCTGTTTGTCAAGCATTTTCCATTGTAACATTGGAAAAGGGTTTCACTGGCAGAGTTTCTGTACGAGCATTACCATCAGAAGAATGAGAAGCAGTGTCCCTTCCCCCCAGCCTGTTCTTCGTCAAAAAATGACTTTGATCCTCCAGGAAAAAAATACTCTGAAGACAGTTGCATACAGCAGCTTGAATCTCACACTTGTCACTTAACAGTTCCTTCACCGTTGTACCAGACAGAAGAGAAGAGGTCATTTTCCACAAACACTGTACTGTCTCTAATTTTTAATACTTTGCCCTTCTGCCACAATTTTGTCACAATCGCATCTTTCTACTGGTATGATTACAGCTTTACTAAACAGCTCTTGGCTTCTTTCTCATAGCCAGGTTTGGATCATAAATATGATGTGCCCTTTCAGTTAACAAATCCTGGTATGAAATATCAGTCCAGTTACTTATTTGTGCTTTCATAAAATTAATATAGTCTGCTCCTTCCAGTTTTTCTGGTACAGCAGAAAATCTTAGATTTTTCCCCTCCATGCTGTAACCTGTAACTCTCACCATTTTTTGAAACTTCTCTTCTTGAGCAGTTTCATATTCAGTCAACGTTGTCTTTATTTTGACTACTTTTTGCAGTTCAATCAGTTCGTCTTAATAGCTGTTTAAAAATTCTTCCATTTTTTTGCCAGCCTTTTGTTATTTGCGTTAATACACTCATTCAGTGTTTCATTTTATTTGTATCACCTCTGAGCACATTTGACTTATTCTTTGTATAAATTACTGGAAGCCATCTTTTGTATCAAAGCTGGACATTTAACTACTTTTTGCTGAACAGCTGTAGAAATATTCCCAGTTACTGTTTTCTCTTCACCTCTTTTAGATAGGATGAAAGAAAATCAACAAGGTTTCTTCTTTGCTGGCATCCAGGCAATTTAGTTGCTAGCCAGTAACTGAATTTTACTAAAAATGGGCAGAATTACTGGTCCTTTTCAGTTTTTATCTTATTTTCACATTGGGGAGCTGAATTTAAGCTGTTTTTCAGTGTACAGTCATCTTGGAAATCCCCATTTAAATTACTATTGGACAAAATTTTTCAGATTGTTATCACTTTCTTCCCTCCAAACATCCACAGGAATGTCATCTGCTGTTGGAGACTTTCCTGAAGATTGATTATGTAACACCATTTTCATCTCAGCTTCTATTTTAACTGTTAGTTTTTGAGCCTCGTCTTCCTGTAACCTTCCATAAATATTTTCTTCCCTGCTCTGCCTTGGTTTCCATATTTCTCTGCTATGTACAAATTTTCTAAATGCCTCTGATACCTTTACAAGATCTCTGGTTATTTTTCTTGTTATAGGCTCCCTAAGTTTGGTGACAACCCTTTCTGTTTTGTGTTGCTAAGTTGTACTAAATGTTTTTGTGCTGTGGAGTTATGAAAAAACAGTTCCTTAATGGTAGTCTTTCTAAACTTGTGCATATTAAACAGATATTCACTTATTTTCTCTTTAACAGTCTACATTTGTGCCTCTTCTTCTGTTATACTCCCCCTATTCTGCAGTACTTTCACCTTTGACAGCCTCTCTAAGTAATTCTTATTAACTTTAATCATTTTTTTTCTCTTTTATTACTTCTTTTTCTCTTTCGGTTATTACTGTTAGGGGTCGCCACAGCAGATCATCTGTTTCCATTTCTTCCTGTCCTCTGCATATTGCTCTGTCACGCCAACCGTCTGCATGTCCCCTCTCACCATGTTCATAAACCTTGTCTTAGGCCTTCCTCTTTTCCTCTTACCTGGCAGCTCCATCCTTCGCATCCTTTTCCCAATATACCCATCATTCCTCCTCAGCACATGTCCAAACCAACGCAATCTTGCCTCTCTGACTTTGTCTCCAAACCGTCCAACCTGAGCTGACCCTCTAATATACTGAGTCCTAATCCTGTCCATCCTTGTCACACCCAGTGCAAATCATAACATCTTTAACTCTGCCACTTCCAGTAATGACTGCTGCCTTTTTGTCAATGCCACCGTCTCCAACCCATACAACATAGCTGGTCTCACTACCCTCTTGTAGACCTATCCTTTCACTCTTACTGGTACCCTTCTATCACAAATCACTCCCAACACACTCTTCTCCACCCATTCCATCCTGCTTGTACTCTCTTCTTCACCTCTCTTCCACACTCACCATTACACTGAACTGTTGATCCCAAATACTTAAACTCAGCCACCTTGACCAGCTCTACTCCCTGCATACTCACCATTCCTCTATCCTCCCTCTCATTCACACACACACGTATTCTGTCTTAGTCCTGCTGACCTTCATTCCTCTCCTCTCTAGAGCACATCTCCACCTCTCTAGGGTCACTTCAACCTGGTCCCTACTTTCACTACAGATCACAATGTCATCTGCAAACATCATAGTCCATGGGGCCTCCTGTCTGATCTCGTCTGTCAACCTGTCCATCACCATTGCAAATAAGAAAGGGCTCAGAGCTGATCCTTGCTGTAATTCCACATCTACCTTAAACAGATCTGTCAGTCCCACTGCAGACTTCACCACTGTCACATTACCCTTGTATATATCCTGTACCACTCTTACATACTTTTCTGCCACTCCTGACTTCCTCATATAATACCACAACTCCTCTCTAGACACCCTATCATATGCTTTCTCCAAGTCCACAAAGACACAACGCAACTCCTTCTGACCTTCCCTATATTTCTCCATCAACAGTCTCAGAGCAAACATCGCATCTGTAGTGCTCTTTCCCAGCATGAAACCATACTGCTGATTGCTAATCGTCACCTCCCTTCTTAACCTAGCTTCCACTACTCTTTCCCATAACTTCAAGCTTTCTCTCTTATTTCGACCATAGTTTAAGCTCTATTTTCATTTTATCCCACTCACTATGTGTAATGTCTGAAGAAATTTCTCTTTCCTAATAACTCTTGAATAATTGCCACCATCCAGTCCTTAAATTCCTCTCTTTTTAACAGGTAGGTGGGAAAACAACAGTGTCTCACTTTTACATCATTACCCTGCATTTTTATCCTGTCTGAGTTACTGCTCCCGAGTTAACATCTTCTTACCAAGTATTTTCATAAATGTCTTCAGAAATCTACCCTCTTTTGTTATATTTTCCTTTCTAGGCCCCCCTGATACATCCTCGCTATTGCAAATTAAGTTCCAGTCTCCACCTATAAATAATATTCCCTACTGAAAGCTGATTATTTCTCCCCAAATTTTCTTAATCTACATAAGAACTTTTTAGTGTAATGTAAATACCGTGCTAATAGCCCCTTAACACCACAAATCTACCATTACTGTCCCCACTGGTATATCAGTATTGGAGCCCCTCTAGTCACTGGTATGGTTACTCTTTTCCTTTGTCTCTGATATTCTGCTGAATATCCATCCTGAAATCCTTTCTTTGTCAAATTTGCACTCTCATTTCTTTCCAAATATGTTTTCTGCAGCATTACTACTTGCAGTTTGCATTTCTTAAAATAATTCAGTACTCTTTCCTTTTTGTCTATACTCGTAAAACCATTTACATTCCAAGATAATGTCGATATTGTAGCCATTATGACAAAAAGCAATTGTTCCCAATTGTTGTACATGACTGTTCTTTCGAATGTGTATTTCTAACTTGTGTAGCATGCACACACTAATATTTGACAGGCTGGTCTTTTTATACATTTGTTTCTTATCATTTTCATATGAATATATGTCACATTTTCAGCAGTTTTTGTTTTATTGAAAACCCTCAAACTAAGAACATTTTTAGAACACCCCCATCAACTATTAACTTACTGTGTACATATTCTGAAAATAAAGTTTAACCCTCCAGATAAAGATAACTGCCCCAAATCGAAAGCTGCAACCGCAGGCATTACCCAATTTAAAATTATAGTTACCCATGCTAAATTGCTTACTACAGCCTGTGTTCCCACTTGTAGTGATTGGTGTCTGTTATATTCTTATTTCTGTTTACAGATTCATAGGGAAGTACTAGGCCAGCTACCCTTGAGGACCCCATTAAGTCTAGCCATTTTCCCTTTCTTTGCTTAATTAACCTATCCCATTTGGTTAGAGATTGGCCTTACCCATGCTGTGGTGGATTAATTATATATAATCCTTTATGAGAATAACAGGAATCATAGCATAGATAATTTGGGGGGGGGCACATGCATGGGACAAGGCATTTAGTAGTTGCCTCTGTTCTTTAGTAATACAAGGGCAGTCCTGGGGTAAATTTTCTGTTTCACATTCATAGATCCAAGTTGCCCTTGAATATGGACAGGGATGAACTTTGATTTATATTGATGGGGACTGTTCCAGAGCAGTGGTATTCTCTGCAAGCTGTACCTGTTCATCCAAACTGTTCTGCTGATGTTGCAGAAGAGGTTTGTATCCCTAGACCAAATATTTCTGATTCCATTTTACTTGCTGATGTTCAATAAATCCATCAGTATTAGGTAAGTGGATGCCTTGTATACCAAACACAGGTCACCTCTTAACAGTGTGTAGGATGCCAAGTATAGTGACAGGGCTTTGCGCTAGTCCATGTAAGACATGTTGTTTAGGCCTTTTAATAATCATTTTTTGTGGACATTCCAGTTGTTGGGTGTGTCTTGACAGATGCATGTTAAATGGGGCACTATATTTAATGATTGGCCTAATGGGTACTGTGTAAAGGGGAACATTGACATCCCCTATATCTAGTCACAATCCCTTTGTTTATAAACTGTGAAATGTAAATAGACTATCTTACAACAATGGACACATTTTGGTCAAAAGTTGGGTCACTGTCCACAAAAGTTTCCAAATCACGAACCGGGTCAACCCTCAGGGGTGTATTATCAATGTGGTAGTTTCCTGGGATAGATGACTTCCCAAAGGACACAGCAATGCATTTTTTGACATTTCATTTCAGTCCATAATTTTTGCACCAGTTATTTAAGAAAAACCTTCCAGCTGGATGAGATTCAGTGACTGCTTCTAGCTTGCAGTCATGTGCAAACTTAGCTAGAGTCCTTTGGTATTTGCTTTTACTTCAAAAAAGTAGATGCCAAACAGGAAAGGTCCCATCACAGAACCCTGTGGGACCCCACTGCTGACTGGTCTCTTTGTGAAATTAACTTCCCCTATTTTGATTTCCTATGTCCTATCTTTGAGCCAGTTGGCAATCCAACATGTGACGTAGGGGTTTATTCCCAGTTTTTCTACGTGTTTGAGTGGGGAACTGTATCAAAAACTTTGGCCAGGTCAGTGTGTGCAGTATGTATTGTTATGTCTTCATTCATTGCTTTGGTGACCTTTTCAGAAACGTCCACCAGGTTGAGTAAGCATAACCTGCTCTTAACAACTCCAAACTGAGGCATGTCCAATGTTTGGAGGTTCTCTATGTCCTGATTGATTAGTTCCATGATATGGCTTTGCGTATGAGGCTGGTTAGACTTTTGGCTCTGTAATTGCCAGGGTTTGTGGAAGGTCCTCCCTATGCAGGGGAGTGACTGTAGCTGTTAATCATTTGTTTAGTGCAAAACCTGTAAGGGGGCTTAACTGAGCAGGGCTGTTAAGGATGTAACTAAATAGTGCTTCATATTTTTTAAAATGCATCCAGAGATATTGTCACGACCCATCAATGCAGCATGTTTATCTTTTGATAGCACTTTTAGGACTTGGTCTTGTATGATAGCTGGAAGCAAGCCAGTGTCAAGTGTATCTTGAGTGACAAACTGAGGGAAGAGAGGGGTAACGTTGGAGCTAAATTTATTGGCCAGTATGTTTGCTATATTAGCCTCAGTGTGAACAATGGCGCCTACAATCAGTTCAGCGCATTGCTGCATTATACTTTTGAGATTGTGAACATAACTCAAAAATGTCTTGTGACTGTCTCTGGCTTGGGACAGTGCAAGATGCTCCCGTATTAGTAAGGACAAAATCCAAAATGTTATTTCCCCCTAGTGGGTAATCTGACTAATTCTTCCAGGGCATTTTTTTTTGACAAAGACCAGAAATCTTATGTGCTTGTGCACTAGTGGTGTTGTAGGTTTTCCAGACTATAGATGGCTAGTTTAGATCACCTAGGAAAGTGGTATTAGATTCAATACTGGGTGATTCTAGTTCTGTAGATAGGAGTTGTGGCTTTCTCGTGTAAAATAGGGAGTTCTATAGCTAGCTAATGTATGGTGTGGGACCTTTCCAATAATTATTTGGACATTAAAATTCAATAGTGTCTCTTGCTGCTTTACCAGAATTGACGTGAGTCTCTTCTGGGTATAGATTGAGACACCTCATCTTTTTTTCCCTCCTGAGCAGCAGCTGGTCTAAACTTGTAGAAGGCATTATAACCCTGCACAGTTGATGTGTTGTCTGTCATTTAAAACCCGTCTCTGTCCCTACACAGATGTCGACATTGGCCAGTGTGACAAGGGCTTGTAGGGAGAGAAGTTTCTTGTTTAGACTCCTAGCATTGATCAGTAACATTTTCATATTTTCATTTTATTTGTTTCATTATGTTGATAGGTTTTTCAAGTAAAAAAAAATCAGTAATTTTAAACTCTAGCGGGGACAGATGCAGGACATCGCCAGTGAAGCACCTTGGTCTGTCGATGATATTGTCTCAGGCTGAATTATTTTTGCTCATGTCATGGTGTCATCCTTGGAGAAGGTAGAGTGCTGCTCAGTTCTAGGCTCATACCTACCGTGAACACTTGGTCTGAGAACTCCCAGATGCGAAAAACAGCTTGAATGCTTTCAGAAAACTTTTAACTTTTAGCCCTAAAGAAAAGTGCTTTGACAACTGGATTTTACACTATTCTGTTCAGTGCATTAAAGTATTATTAAGGCTGTTATTTCTTATTTATTTCCCATAATTTCAAACTTTATTTTTCGGTGAACTGCATGCATTGTACCTTAAATTCTGCATTTCCCTCAGTAAAGAATGCTCAGAACTCTCAAGATTAATTGCCTGCACTTGCAGGCATCTCCTCTTTATGTAAAAGTAATCACCATTGAATCTTTGTAAATTTCATTGTGAACAGAATGTGCAGCTGCATTGAACTGCAGACTTCTTTACTCCTTGTGAACATTTGCTAATGAAAAAACAAGCAAATATATTTGCAGATATAAGAAATTTTGCATTTTTATAGTTTTCATCATTTTATCTTAATTTTTCAAGTATACTTGATGGAAAAAAATACTTATGGCCTTGGCTTAAGCCATAAATTAGTCTAGGTATTTACTCTTGTAATAATAAGAAAAACATATCTTTATTCTACATATAATTTAATTGGTATACGTTTACACCCCATCCCAACTCCAGTAGCGTAAGATCACAGCATATTAACATTAAACATGCTTTTGTCCAGCTTTTCTTCTCTTGTTTACGCTGTATAGCATATATTATTTACCAAAAGGTACGTGTTTAATAGTTTTGCCACATATAACAGTCATTGAAAAGACTCCCTCGACATTTAAATACACCTGTCTGCACACTGCACAAAAAGTGCTTTACTGTATATGGAATGCAGTTTATATCACAAAATATTTTATTCAAATAGTAATAAGAACAAACTGTTTTATTTATCTGAAACAAAAAGTCACCACCCATCAAGAGTTCCAAACAAAACGAATACCAACACAAAATAATTCAAATAATCCACTGTAGAATACAATGTAAAGTAGTAGAAAATTTTAATACAGCAAAACTTTTGAGATAACTCTTTTTCAGTGCTTACAACTTTATTTAAAATCATCATTTGTATATACACACACATAAAATGTATCAATTAAACACAGGCATAATTTAATGATCATTAATCATTCAATTTAATGTTATTCACTTTAAAGACATAGTAACCTTTTTTAGAACAGGTTTTATGCTTAACTGTCTTAATTCAATCCAGGATATACATCTGCATGAAAATAATGGATCTATCTGTTTATATTCTACACACTCAGTATCCAAAACATGAATGATTAATAGTCATTTAATTATGGATGTGTTTAACTGATTAATTGTGTGTGTGTTTGTGTGTGTAAAGGTGATAATCTTAAATGAAAAGCTTTGCTGTATTAAATTTTTCTGCTATTTTATATTGTATTCTTACACTGTTTGGATTATTAGAGTGCTTTTGTGCTGTTTTACTTGATTACTTTTTTTCACTTTTAACTTCCTACTAAACATTAGTGACAAAGTGGAACGTATGCACAAACGAGTAAAAGTATTTTTTTTTGGTTGCAAAGCCGTATTTCAGAAATGTGACTGCTTTATAGTACCACATTTATTCACAAGTTTTACTGCTGCTGTACATCTCCATCTCCCAGTACCAAACTCTGGTTCTAGTCAACTCCTGAATTTTTTTCTGTCTCTCTCAAAAAACATTTTCTTTGGAACCCTGGAAAAGGTTTCACTGGGAAAGTTTCTCTTGAGTTTTAGAATGAGAAGCAGAGCTCCCTTCTCATTGCTTGTCCATTTTTTGTTGGATTTGTTTTTTTATTTCCTCCTCATCCTATTCTGCATCCAAAATGTCTCTGTTCCCACAGGAAGAATATTCTGAAGGCAGTTGAGATACAGAAGCTTAACTCTCACACCTGCCTCTTGACTGTCCCTGATTGCTGTTTACAAGTTTACTAATCTCCTGCCTGGTGTACAGTGAATTACCATTTCCCACAAAGACTCTGCTGTCTCCAGTTTTTAATACTTTCCCTTCTACAGTTTTGTCAGGATCAACTCTTTCTGCTGGTATGATTGCAACTTTAATAATGTAGATCTTGGCTAGGCTTGGACCATACGCTCAGTGTGCCCTTTCAAGTAAACACCACTGTAGAATACGCATCCAGTTGCTTATTTGTGCTTTCATAAAATGAGTGCAGTCTGTTCTTTCCATTTCCAGTGGTACAGCAGAAAATCCCAGGATGTTATGTAGTCCTATCTCGCCTACATTCTTACCCATGGGTTCGGAGCTGAATATCGGCTCTGACTCGGACGATTTTACGAGCTCAAAGTCTCTCATTGGCTGGGCTAAGTGGGTATCCCATGGTGCACTGCTCCATATCCCCAGATCTCGTTTGCCGCTCGTGTAGCTAGGACATGGTCTTGCTTGGCTGTGGCTAAGTACCTTCTTTTCTTGATTTAAGAGAAGTTTGATTCAATCAAAAGCTATTTTCATAGTTATTGTTTAAAGGTGTCTAATTTTGTCTGGTGTGTTAGGCTTGGTTGTGAAATTTTGTGAGTTTTTTGTGTGGTATCCCTCTTACTGTTCCCCGGGCTAGGCCCGTTGAAGTTAGAGGGCCTAGTTCTCCTCTGTTTCCTTCTGTGTCTACCACACCGTTTAAATTAGAGTATTTGGCTACCCTCTCCTTCTGTTCCTTTGTTGAAATTGTGCTAGAGTTGTGTGCAGTTTGATCGCGGCTTTGGTGTTGTTTATAGAGTGAACGCCTTTACAGAGTGAACGCCTGTTCTTATATTGACTTGGTTTTTGTGTTGTGGGTGCAGCAGTTAAAATGTCTAAGGATATGAAGGAGCATAAACCTTCGGGATTTAAAAAGTGTTCAAAATGTGGGTACAAAATGTCCATAACCGATGGACATTCCATTTGTGTCTACTGCTTAGGAGTCATCCATCAGCAGGAATCCTGCAGCTTTTGTCATGTGTTCAGCCCTAGAGTTCTCCAAGAGAGAAAAAATAAACTAATCTTAAAGAGACTTTTGAAACCCTCTTGAAGAGGCTATGGATTCGGCTTCCAGTGGCAAGTCTAAATCTGGCAAGTCAAAAAAGAGATCTCCGACTCCGTCAGCTTCATCGGAGCCTACGGAGAAGATGACTAAAACTGCATCGACCTCCTCACCTCCACTGTCCTCGGGGCCACAAGAAGGATCGATATCTATGCAACCGGCATCGGCTCCAATTGTATTGGAACCTCCTAGGAGCCAATCGCCTAGTATCAAACCTGCTTCTCCTGAGAGGAGATCGCATTCTCCATCCCTGTCCTCCAAATCCTCCAGGACCCTTTCAGATGTGGATAGGGTGGTTCAGAAGCTCCTCCAGTCACCGGTTTTGGCAAAATTGTTTTCGGCTCCAACCCAGTCAGCTCCGCAGCCCGTCCCGACACCTTCTTTGATCATTCCTCCTCTGAGCGCATCTCTGTCTTCGGAGCTGGAGTGTTCCACGCCGCGTGATGTTTCTAGGCCGGTTCCGATGCCCCATTCGGCTCCATCGGTACAGACATCGGCTCTGACCCCGTCGACTCCGTCATCGGGGTTCGGGACTCTTCGGTCGGGCCCGAGGGGGACATCTCTGCACTTATTTCGGTTCAGAGTCTCCCTCTCAGTGCTTCGGCTCGGGGAAGTCCGATTCCTGTCATAGCCTCGGAGACTGGTCGCTCCCCGGACCCGGGGGGGGGGCAGCCTTCGCGGCTATGCAGACCGCGCTGGCCAGGTTGTCAGCTACATCAGGCGGGTCGGTCACTCTCTCCCCCACCACTTCGGTGAGAGCTTCTGTTCACCAGCCATCCATGGACAGCAGAACACCAGAGCCTAGGGATACCCCCACAAGTGGTCCCCAAATTTCTGAGGGTCCCTCAGAGTTGGTGCCTGAGGAGCCCCCCAGAAAGAAAACGTGCAAGAGGAAGCACATGGACTCCCAAGACGAGTCCCTCACCTCTGATACTGACCTCGAGGAATTGGAGGGGTCTCCCAAGTCATCCTCTGATGATGTTTCCTTCTCCGATATCCTGGAGATACTGAAACAAAGTGGTGACTGGCCTTCCAAAGCCCCTTCCGAGGAGGAGTCAGTATTCCTTGAGGCTTTTGGTGCTCAACCCTCTGCCTCCTGCGTGTCTCCACCCTTCGAACTCCTTGACCTGATTTGTCGGAGTGTGGGAGAATCCTGATTCTGTGGAGCCTGTGCCCAGGCATCCCAAAAATTTCTTTCCGTCCCCCCAGGGCAAAGAGTTTCTGTCTAAAGATGTCCCTGTAGATGCCATGGTGGTGGCCGCAGCCACCCAGAAGGAAGTAGCAGAGTCTTCTTCATTCATCCACCCTCCTAACAAGGAGTCTAGGACCATGTACCAGTACAGGAAGCGTACCCTCTCGTCAGCAACCTTTACCTTGCAGTTGCTGAATTACTTATCTCATTTCACTCGGCTCCAGAGAGATCTCCTAAAATAGTTAGGAGATATTCTTGCGAGTAACGTTCCTGAGGCGGTGGCTCAGTCGGTTAACGCCCAGGTCTCTACCCTCAACTCCATTGTCAACTCATCCATGCGGCTCATTTCGTATGCAGCCAAGGGGAGCGTGTAAGGCAGCAAGCTCAGGGGTCGCCCTTAGGAGGCAAGCCTGGCTGCGCCTGTGTCACTTTGCGGAGGCCTTCAAGTCTTCCTTCACTGACTCCCCCTTGATGGTTCCTCCTTGTTTGGGACCAAAGTGAAAGACACCCTCACCAGGTGCGAGCAAGAGGGAAAGACCCTGTCTGCCGTAGGGGTCCGTTTTTCCCTTCTTTCTAGGCCTTATCCCAAGGCCCAGTGGGGGGAGGGGGTGTGGTTCAAGAAATCACAGAGATTTTGCCCCGCAAGGTGAACCCCCCCCCTCCAGCGGCAGGGGAGGGGGGGGTTATTCAGGGAGACGTCGCCCCAGAGGCAGAGGGGGCCCCCGCAATTCGGGAGACCGCGATTCCTTCCGTGGTTCTCCATACTCTCATTCCTGAGGGTGTGCCCGACTGAGCTTATCCGGAGCCAGTCGGGGGGTAGAATTTCCTTATATCCGGAAGCTTGGGCAGGAATTACCCAGGACCGATGGGTATTACAGATAATTTCCGGAAGTTACCTCATTCCATTCTCTTCAGTACCCCTGCCAATCAGAAAAATCCCAGATGTACCACCCAGTCAAAGGGATCAAGCAGCCTCATAGGTCTCAAAGCTGCTAGAAAAAGGATCTATCCAACGTGTCCCTTCAGACCAAATCGGATTAGGGACTTACTGAAGATTCTTTTTGGTGCCGAAAAGAACAGGGGACCCGAAACCCATACTAGATCTCAGCCTACTCAACAATCATGTACACAAGTCCAAGTTCCGTATGGTCACACTACAATCTATTCTCCCATTGTTGGGAGAGGAGGTATGGATATGCTCCATCGACCTCAAGGATGCTTACTACCATATCAAAATGGACAGAGCATCCAGGAGTCACCTACTCTTCTGGCTGGGAGCCAGTCACTTCCAGTTTCGAGCCCTGCCCTTTGGTCTCACCACAGCCCCCAGGGTGTTCACCAAATATATGGAGGTGGTGACGGCTCACTTGAGACTTCAGGGATTCCAGGTGTTTCCGTACCTGGATGACTGGCTCCTTACCGCCCCCACCAGGCATCAACTAGTTCAAACCAGGGAAGCTACCATCAATCTGTGTCTCCAGTTGGGCATAACAGTAAATTGGGAAAAATCTGCCTTATTGCCCTCACAGTGTGTCACCTTTATAGGAGCAGATTTAGACACCATTCGAATGCGAGCATTTTTACCACAAGAAAGGATCACAGTATTACAACAAATACACATGCTGATGCCCCTGAGACAAGCGAAGGCAAGACTGATTCTCCAACTCCTAGGGACCATGGCAGCAACTATCATGTTGGTTCCTCTAGCGAGATTACACATGAGACTTCTTCAGTGGCTCCTCTTTGTTCAATGGTCTCTCCAAAGACTCCCACTATCTCATCCCATCTTACTCATGGACAGGTGCAAGCAGGACCTCTGTTGGTGGTTGTGCACCAACAGTTTGAATTGGGGAAAGCCCTTCGTTCCACCCGTCCGTATTGCCACGGTGACCACAGACGCCTCCCAGATTTGGGGGGGGGGCAGTCCAAGGCACGTGGCGAGAACACGAGATACATTTACATATAATCGTCCTGGAGATGAGAGCAGTGCTTCTTGCATTGCAGGCACTTCAGAAGGTTCTTCCTCTAGGGACAATTGCGATACACTCAGACAACATGTCAGTAGTGTAGTATCTCAACAAGCAAGGGGGAACCCAGTCTTACCCTCTGTGCAGGGAGGCTATGCAAGTGTGGCATTGGGCAATAGCTTCCCAATGGTTTCTGGTGGCAACGCACATTCCGGGGAAGTCCAAAGTAATAGCGGACAGGCTAAGCAGAGCTATCCTGATGCCTTACGAGTGGTCCCTGAATCGCATGGCTGCAGAGCGAATCTTCAGCAGATGGGGTCAGCCTTGCTGCAACCTTTTTGCCAGCCCTCTTAATGCGAAATGCAGCAACTACTTCACGCAGAGCCCCCCACAGGAGGAATCACCCAGGGACGCTCTGGTTCACGATTGGCCCTCCGGTCTGCTTTATGCTTTCCCTCAGTTTCCCCTGCTGTCAAGGGTGATTCAGAAAGCGCAATCCTTGGGAAGCAGAATGATTCTGATTGCTCCACACTGGCCTTGTCAAGTCTGGTTCCCCTTTCTTCAACCATACATTGTGGACACTCCTTGGATTCTGGACCCTCAACCAGATTTACCGACACACATGTCGGGACAGTTCCACCCCTCTCTGATGACCCTCTGGTTGACAGCTTGGCTACTCCACTTCCATAGTTAGTCAGACATCATAATTTTTCACCGGAAGTGGTCCATATATTATCGTCCTCTAATAAACCATCCACTAGAAAGATTTATTCTAGTAAATTGAAAAGGTTCTCTATCTGGGCACACACTAGAGGCATTGATCCTTACACAGCTCCAATAGATTCAGTTCTGGAGTTCTTGTTTATGCTTTTCTATCAGGGTTCCGCATCAGCCACCATCAAAGTTCAGCTGGCGGCGATATCTAATTTCCACGTAGCGAGTGAACCTAGTCTCATGGCGCACAGACTATGCAAAGCATTCCTTAAAGGTACTCTGTTGCTTCGTCCCCTAGTGTCCCATGCCCTGGGATCTCAATTTTGTTGTACAAGCCCTTACTTTACCACCATTTGAGCCTGCAGCTACCTGTGAATTAAAATTCTTGACATTGAAAACAGCATTCTTAACAGCAATCACTTCAGCGAGGTGGGTTTCGGAAATTCAAGCACTCTCCATCAA
>NC_056741.1:1286172824-1286212824 GCF_019279795.1 Protopterus annectens | reverse complement strand
AATACCTAAAGATGGTAAAAATCCGTCAAACCCAGCTTAGCTTTATATAGGCCCATTTAAATTCTAAACCAGAATTGTAAAGTGTTTCTCTGTAACGGCTAAAAGAATGGCAAAGTTGATGCCAGAATTGACATATATGGATCAATGCGGTTTTGTAGAGGAGAGAGAAACATTTGACAATATCAATAGAACAATGATGATCCAGAAGGAAGATGACTGCAAGATAATGCCACTGTTTGTGGGTCTTGATGCAGAGAGAATATTTGACAGTGTAAGCTGGGATTTTATGAACAAGGTAGTGGAAGCATGTGCATTCTCTGATAAAATTGTATGGTTGATTAAGAGGATATATGAGGGATCCTAGGTGAAAATTAAAGTGGACAGGTTCCTTTCTGTTTGGGCAGAGGAACTAGACAGGGGTGTCCTCTTTCCTCTTTTTTTTTTTTGTATTAAGAACCATTGGCAAAGAAAACCCTAGACTCAAAAATTCAAAGATATAATTGGTATGGTAGTGAAGAAAAGCTGGATTTATTTACAGATATTGTTTTATACCTGATAAAACCAGAAAAGGACACTTCAGTGCTGTGGAACATTTTGAAGACAGTTTCAAGTTTTTTTCAGGACACAAAATGAATGAAGATAAAACAACAGCTGTAAACTATATACCCACATGTAAATTGATTTAGCAGTACTCTTATTTATTGGGAAATGATAAAATAAAGTACTTAGAAATATGGGTTAAAAATGTTATTTTATTGCAGCTAAGGATGTGTGGGAAGAGACTAAACAAAAGATGATACAAAAACTGAGAAATTGGAAGCTCTGTTTTATGGCTAGTAAAATACAAACAAAATCTGGAGCGTTTCTCTCCGGGCCTCCCCTGAAAATTGGCTTCATTCCAAGTCGGACTTTCCCGGTAAACAAATGTTAAGTAAATAATTACAATGTTTTTAGTTCCCTTAGTTTTATGCACAGGTCAGGAATAGTTTATCAAGTGGAAAAGTTGTGGATAACAAAAAGTTGAAGGATTTTATCTGTAAGTGTAAGATGGCAAGAGTCAAGTGGGGTAAGATGATCCTTCCAGTAGAACAAGATGGTTTGGGATTACCTAATTTGAAGGGATACTTCAGAATAAGTTAAGGCTCCTATACATAGCACAAGCAGAAGGTTATAATTCAAAGTGGAAAGGGATGATCACGTGAATCTCAAGAAACAAGGATAGATCCTTGAGGAGAATAACAGTAACCGCACAGCATATTGCATTCATAAAGTAGCAAAAGTATCCTTAGAACTAAGCCAGCATGGCAATGGAGAAAGGCGATTCTATGGATAGGGATGACTGCAACTGAGATACGGACAATAGGCAAGAGGGGGTTGGAATTTGCTGGAGAAAACTGGCAAAGCAACCAAGGTATTGGAAGCAAATGGTTAGAAGGGAAGAGTAATAAAATGGGAAGAGGCCAATAATTTTAGACTGCAGGTTTGAGATTGCCTTCCCTATCAAGGATTGATATTTATTTCTTTTATTTATTTATTTTGCATTTGTTAACCGGGTTGGTCCAGCTGGGTAAGAATTTATCCTTTTTCAGTGGAGACCCGAGTGGAAAAGCCCCAAACAGACATACAAATAGAGACAAATTAACAATATTAAAGAGCAAAACAATCTTATGGATACAATGGATAAGAAGAACATAATGTACTCAATGAAATGGTACATAACTATATATACATAAAGTGTAGTAATAGGTTGTAACAGGAGAAACAACAATAATAAATCCAGCAGGTAAGCAGGAAGGAAGTTAAGGTTGTAGGTAATATAATGAAAAGAAACAAGGTATAATTAGATTAGTGGCTATATCCAGCTTGTAATGAGCAATGAAGGTATGAGCTCTGGGTCAAGTAGCAACAGCACAAATGTCATCTACAGAAGTTCTGAAAGTGGAAGAAGTGGAGATTGACCTTGTGGAATGAGCTAGTGGTAGTCTTGGTAAAGACAAATTCTTGTGTTTACAAACATAAGGAATACATTCAGTAAGCCATCGTGCTAATGTAACTTGAGACACAGATTGTTGCAACTTCGCTTATGAAATTGAAATAAACAATTGGTCTAATTTCCCGAAAGCTTTTATTTTGTGGAGATAAAAGCTCAGCTCTCTGTGTACATCCAATGAATGAAGCATATATTCCCCACTATTTCAGAATTTTGGAAAGAACACTGGTAAATTAATGGACTGGTTAAGGGAAATTCAGAAGCTACTTTCAGAAGAAAGGAAGGGTTGGTGCAAACTGAAACCCTGTCTTCATGAAAAATTATACAAGGTGGCTGGCAATATAAAGCTTGAATGTTCAAAACTCTTCTTGCAGATGTAGTAATAGCAGCTAGAAAAATGTTTTTTCAGAACAAAAATTTTAAATCAGACTCTGCTGCAGGTTCAAAGGGGAAGCGAGTTAAAGCCTGGAGAAAAATCAAATCCATTGTTAAGATGGGGTCCTTGATTGGTGTCCTCAGCAAAAATGTACATTTGAGGAAGGCCTTGTATAACCTAAGGGAAGCTAAGGACAGATTATCTTTGCCTATGTGAAAATTTGAGACTGCAACCAGCTGTATCTTAACTGTATAGTAACTTGCTCTATTATGAAAAATGGAAGTCAGGAATTCTAAAACTGCTAGGATGGACGTTAAAAAATGGTCTTGATTTCTCTTTTTAGTCTAGATAAAGAATTGTTTCCTTTTGCTCTTGTATATCTTCCTAGTGGAGATATTTTGAGAAGTAAGGATTTGTAAAACCTGGGAAGAAAGCCTGGACTGTCTATCCATCACTGGAAGTGGAAAAGCCATGCCGTCAACCTGAGGGCTTGTATGTCCAGACATGCAGAAGATCTGGAAAAGGATCCAGAACCCAAGGAGGGTATGTCAGGTGAGGCCAGAGGAATGGTAACCACACTTGTCAAGACCAGAAAGGAACAATTGGGATCACCTTGCTTATCTATTGGTAAACTTTCTGTAAAAACTTGGACATCAGCAGTGTGGGAGGATAGTCATAAAGGAGTCTGCCAGTCTGGTGGGGGGGCAACTGTGGATCAGTGTGTCCCTCGGTAATTCCCCCTCTGGGGGGAAGGGTAAAAACCTGTTGCATTTTTGGAACTGTGGGCAGTGGCAAAAATATCTCAGCATGGCTGGTGAAAAAAATGTTCTACCACTGAAGGATTGAGAAGCCACTTGAGAGGCATAGGAGTAGATCTTCTCAGTATGCCTGATAAAAATGTTGGACTTCCCAGAGTGTGAGTTGCTAAACGAAAGTGGTTGGGAGAGATCTCCTACTGCCACATTCTCACTGGCTCCCAACACAGGAGGTAAGAGTGGGTTTTTTCCTGTTTGCTGATGTACCAAACCACTGACATGTCCGTCTGTATAGCAATCGCCCCTTGAAGAAGGATGCGTTAAAATGCCAGCAGTGATAGGACTGCCCTCATCTGTAGGTCACTGATGTGAAGATAGGTCACTGATGTGAAGATTGGCTTCTAAGGGGGACCGTGTGCCTTGGACTACTTGTCCCAGGTAATGCCCTCCCCACCACAGTTGTGCAGTGCCCATTGTCACAGTGACTTTAAGCAATGGTGAACAAAAGGGTGGCCCTGTGAAACATCTGATGCTTGGATCCACCAAGATACGTGCTGTCAGCAGATCTTTGTGAGTCGAATGGGAGATGTCAGTTCATAGACCAATGAACTGCTATAGTCCATTTTACTACTTTCGTATAGTATCTCACTAAGGATAGAAGGGTATCGAGGCTGCCATTGACACCCAGAATTTGAAGGACCAGCCTGGCTGGTAGTGACTGAAGAAATAGTAGATTTTTCACTTGAAGCTGTAATTTGGAAAATCTAGTCTTGAGGAAGCTTTGCTACTTTAGAAACTATATCTAGATGAGCTTCTATGAATTATAGGGTTTGGGTGGGAAGGAGGTGAATTTTCTCATAGTTGACTGTGATGCCCTGCTGCATGGGTAAATTGAGCAGGTAGTCCCTAGATTCTGTCAGTAGATGCCTGGTGGCAGCTGTGATGAGCCAGTTGTCAAGATATGGGAACAACCAGAATCCTAGCAATCTTAAGTTAGCTGCAACAACTGTCATACATTTGGTAAGTGCACAGGTGCTGTGGTGAGACCAAAGGGCATGGCTCTGAATTGAAAGTGATTGGCTCCCAGCCAGAAGCATAGATGTCTCCCAGATCATCTATTTTATGTGATAGTACACATCTTGGACATCTATCATACACATTCAATCATCTTTCCTCAAAAGAGGAAGATTGGACTTAAACATGACCATTTGGAACTTGGAATGTTTGACAAACTGTTTTCAAGTGACTTAGGTCCAGTATTGGCCTATGGTCTCCCATCTTCTTTGGTACCAAAAATAATCTTGAATAAGTTCCAAATCCTTGGTAGTATTTTGGGACCTCTTGGATGACTGTTTTTCTTAGCAGCTTTTCTGACTCTGAGGCTGCTTCTTTCCTCTGATGGGGTGGTATGTCAGGAATATTTCATAGGTGAATGGGTGGGGAAAGGGAATAGGGGATATAATAACCTCTAGTAATTATTCTCTGCACCCAAAGATATTTTGTGATGGATGTCCAGGCTTCAGAGTGCAGTGATTAGCACTCCCGACTGCCTACAGAGTTCAGCAGTTGGACAACCGTTCAGGGGCACTGGAAAGGCTTCTTGGTAGATGGACTTCTGAAGCCTTGGTTTTGCAGGCCCTCCTACCATGTGTGCAATGTCTACCATTAGCATCTTCCCCTCTACTATGCGTGGAGGGGTCTCTTTCCATAGGAGTCCTGAAAGAGCCCTTGTAATTTTCGGAAGGACATCTTTCTACTCCATTTCTGGTTTCTTGAGATGGTCCTCTGAGGGGTAGAAAAATGTACCCCAATGGCAGATAGGATGAGAAATCCCCCTGGAGAGTGTCCCTCTACTTTGGATCTGAATAAGGTAGAGCCTTCAAAAGATGCTTTGATGCAAGACATCTTATAGGTTTCTGCAAAGTCACATCCAGGCATGCCTCCTAATAATAATGCCTGAACTTGCCGCTCTCAAAACTCCCTCCATAGCATGGGAAATCAGATGCATGGATATATCTGACAAGGACTGAAGGGTGGCCAGTTGCAAAGATATGGTCTTTTTATCCTTTGCCAACAAGGACCCTGAGAGGGATTTGATGAGTTCCTTAGTCATATGCCTTAGGAACCTTGTACAATATGCCAGGCAAGTCACAGACTGTAGGACAAAGATTGCTGAAGCAAAAATGTGCTTCCCATATCTGTCCAAGGCCCTAGACTTCCTGTTAGGGGGATAAACAGAGACTTTACTCAGCAAATTCCTTTTTGATGACTACAGTAACCACCATGGCATCAACTGGGGGATCCCTGCTCCAAATGGGCACAGAGTACAAGGCAAAGAGAAAGAAATAGGGGTATCTTAAGCCAAAGACCAGCACTGGCAAAGTTTTTAGTAGAATGTAGAACAGAAAAAATGTTGCTGTTAAAAAAGGGATAATTAGTAGAGCATATAAAACATTGCATGATAATTAAAATAATCAATCCGAGGAGGTTAGAAAGGATTGGGAAGAGAGACTGGATAAGCAATTCACAAAGAAACATTGGGGGAATATATATATATATATATAAGACTTCCAAATATGCAAAAAAGTCTAAAAAGATTTAGTATCTTTGCTTGGAACTATTTACATAGGTATAGGTATTTTTATATCCTAAGTAGACTCCAAAGAACGTTTCCTCAGGTAGATAGCAAATGTTGGAGATATGTTGGGGAAGAAAGAGGTAATTGGGAACATATTTCTTGGGAGTGTAATGAGCTGGCAGAATTAAAAAATCCATGCAGACTATTCATAGGTTCATAGGTTTATACTAGGCTATCTGCCCTAAGGCATTTATAAGCCTAGCCCAGAGTTTTGTGGCTTACGCCACCCCTTATGTTAAAAAATGCTGTGCCCATTAGTTTGTTGTGCCTCTGTCCAGCAGTGACACAGAGATGATTCCCGGGGTAAACCTACGATCTCCCATCCACCAGTCAAGATTTTTCTTGAACATAGCCAGCGAGGTGCTCTGCCTCACATGGACCGGGATTTTATTCCACAACATAGGGAGTCTCTGGGTGACAAATCTATCCCTCCAGCATGTCCTATTTATGTCCGTGCTAAGGTTTAAGTCGCTTGCTCTAGTGGATCTGGTAGATTTGGATTTTTTGTGGTGGAGCATGTCCATTAATTCCGGGTTGGACATGGCCTTGTATATCAGGCACAGGTCACCTCTAAGCAGACGGTATGCGACTGAATAGAGCTGGAGTTTCTTCAGTGTGGCAGCATATGACAGATTTTGGAGTCCCTTTATCCTTTTGGTGAGGAACTTTTGGGGTCTCTCCAATTGCTGCAGGTGTCGGGTGAGATACATCCCGAATGGGGCATTGTACTCAATCATTGGTCTGATAAGTGAAGAGTACAGGGGAACAATGACCTCACTTGATCTGGATGTGAATCCCTTCATGATCAGGTGGGCAATGTAGAAGGTTTTTCTAACCACTTTAGCAATGTGAGTGTCAAAAGAAAGGCCACTGTCAACCTGGGTCCCCAGGTCCCTGATAACATCTTCTGTGTTTAGTGGATTGCCACCTATATGGTAGCTTGGGGTTACCTTGTTTTTCCCGAAGGGTATGACTATACATTTTTTGGCATTTAACTTCAGGCCATGGCTCTGGCACCAGCTATCAGTTTCTGTGAGACCCCTCTGAAGAATATCTGTGTCCGATGTACTTTCCACTATGGCTTCCAGTTTGCAGTCATCTGCAAACTTTGTCAGCCATAGTCCTCCTATGTTTGCCTGTACTTCTGAGAAGTAGATGCCGAACAACAGGGGGCCAAGGACTGAGCCCTGTGGGACACCACTTGTGACCGGTTTGGAGTCTGACATGGCGCCAGCTACTCTAACCCTGTGGGTTCTGTCCTTTAGCCAGTTTGCAATCCATCTTGTGACATATGGGTTTACATTTAAGCTGGTAAGTTTCTCTATAATACCCGAGTGGGGTATTGTGTTGAAAGCTTTTGCAAGGTCAAGGTAGGCTGTATGGACTGCCTTTCCCTCATCAATGGCCTTGGTGACTGTTTCGGAGAAGTCGACCAAGTTCAAAAGGCATGATCTGCCCTTGACAAAGCCAAACTGGGTCGGGTCCAATGTCTGCAAGTCCCCTATGTCTTTGTTTATGAGTTCCATTATGATCTTCTCCATAGCTTTGCAGACCAGGCTTGTTAAGCTTATGGGGCGGTAATTACCAGGGTCCGTAGAGGCACCGCCTTTGTGGAGTGGGACCACAGTTGCCGTATGCCACTCCTTGGGCACGTATCCTGTGGTAAGGCTAAGATTAAACAGCTGCCTTATGTGCGGGTTTAGTTCCTGTTCCTCATTGAGTTTGTGTAGCACACAGCCAGGGACACCATCCGGTCCCATTGATGCTGTGTTTTTAGCTTTAGAGAGAGCAGCTTTCACCTGCGCGTTGGAGATGTCTGGGAGGCTGCACTCTGCTGGGATAGTTATCTCTCCTTTTGGGGGGGAGAGGGGGGTGAAGTTTGCACTGAACCTGTCTGCCGGTATGTTGGCAATGTCTGTGGGTTCAGTGATTTTTGTATCATTTTGGACTAATTCTGAGCATATCTGGGAGTTTCCACCCAGGTTTCTAACATAGCTGAAGAAGGCCTTATGATTATCTTTTGAATCTATGGCAATTTTTCTCTCAAAGTTGGCCTTGGATGATTTTATGAGTGCTCGTATTTTTTTACTAGTAATGATCAAAGGTGTCTTCTCTTTTATGGATTTTGCTCTATCATGTAACAGCTTTCTCCTCTTATTGTAAAGTTTGTTTATGGCTGGGGTCCACCAGACTGGACGTTTGCCCTTGGTGGAAAGAGTCTTGGTTTTATTAGGGATTGCCTGATCCATGCAGTCCTGGAGGTGTTCATAGAAGGCATTTGTAAGGGCTTCCGCAGCTTGGGTTGTGGTTTCCACTGGCTCGGGGGCCTTGAAGGATACCACACCAGTCTTGAGTAGTGTGAAGTTTGCTTTAGAGAAGTTCTTCACTGTGGTCTTTTTTGTTTAGGGTGGGGGCGGGATGTGGATATCCAGTGAGATTAGTTTATGATCTGATCTCACCAATGAGGGATATACTTCCGGTGTGGAGCATTTTGTCCCCATGTTTGTGATGATGAGATCTAGTATATTTTCTCCTCTTGTGGGAACGGTGACTAGTTGTTCCATGGCATTTGAATTTATGAACTCCAGGAACCTTTGGGCTAGAAAGTTTGGGCTTGAGTAATGTTCCCAGTCTATAATCGGGTAGTTGAAGTCACCCAATATAATGGTGTTTGGAGATACATTTATACCCTCCAGTGTCTTCAGGAAGGCTGTGTGGGGTTCCTGAGTTTGAGAGGGTGGCCTGTAGCATGCTACAAATTGTAGAGCAGATGTTCTTCGTCTTCCATTGCTGCAGTCCTGACTATTGGGTATAGTCCGCGTCCAGTCGGCCCGAATACCAGAGTATAAGGCTGACGTCGGTCAGGGCGCATTAGACTGACGTCAGTACGTCAGGGTACTAATGCGCATGACCGACGTCATATCCTCAGTCTTTTTTGCCGCATGGTCCGATGCAGAAGCAGTTTTGCGAGTGCAGGTTGGCGTACTGAAATATTTCCGAAACCGGAGTTTCAGACCGAAACAGAGTTGGCTAAGTACCGCGTTGGGGAACATTTTGGTTTTTTCTTGCCCCAGTATTTTACGGCATGTCAGAAAAAGTGAATAACTGTATTTCTTGTGGGAAACAGATACCTCATAGGGATTATCATACCTTGTGTATACCTTGTTTAGGGCCTGAGCACGGCGTTGTTGGTTGCCGCTCTTGTGCTAGGTTTAACAAACGCACTATTAAGAGGAGGTTAGACTGTGCCAGGTTAGTGTTTGGGAAGCGTTGCAATTATAAAATGCCGTCGGATGCTCCGACGCCCGCTTCCTCCAAGAAGCGCAAGGATAAAACTGTGAAGCCTAGGGTTGAGGAACCGGCAGTCCCGGACGTCGGTTCTTTAGAAGGCTCAGTGGAGCCGGAGGTTTTGCCAGGAGTTTCCATGGAGTCCCAGGCAGAAACTATACTCTTACAGGATGTGCCTTCTCAGGAGGTAGGCCAGGCTGAGGGGGCTTCTCAGGTGACTGTTCTTCCCTCTCTTCCCAAGGTAGTTAGAGCCTCTCCTTCAGTTGCCAAAACTTCTTTAAGAGGTAGGCCTAGTTCAGCTTCAGTGGGGGCTTCTCCTAGCATTTCGGGTTCTGTACCTAAGAAACATATGCTTAAAATGGCAGAAGATTTGATTACTATGATTAGGGGTTCTATGCCCCCGCCTGATAAGAGGCCTAGGGTGGAACCGGAGTTTGATAGTTTTGAACAGTGTTCAGAGGCTTCAGAATCTTCTGTGGAAGATATGCAGGAGTATCCCACTTATTCTGATTCTGATGTGGATGATTCCACTCCTACAGCTTCTCCGCCTGAGGATTTCTCATTTTCAGAGACTTTGCATTCCATGAGGGAGCACTTTAAATGGGAAGGCCAGGATTACTCTGATTCCAGGAAAAGGCTTAGGGAGGTCTTGTTTTGAGCCCAGCATAGGCCTGTAGCTATTCCTCCTGTGTTGAATGTGGTGGAAGATGTTTTGCAGAGGCTTCCTGAACCCTGATTCTTTGCCTCCTGCTCCTGTTAAGCCTGATAGGTATTATAGGGTGCCCGAAGCTCATAAATATTTGTTTAAGAGTCCTAGGGCGGACCCAGAAACTATTTCTCAAGGGCCTAAGGGTGTAAAGGCTTCTGTGGTTAAAAATCCTGTTCCCACTGATAAAGAGGCAAGGGCTTTGGATAGGTGGGGAAAGAAAGTGTATACTTCTTCCACTCTAGCCATGAGAGCTTTGAATTGTCAGTTTCACATGCTAAAATATCAGAATTATCTCCTTTCACAATTGAAATCTAAGGTGGATGCTTTGGCGGAAGGTATTGAGTGTAAAGAGTTGCTGGATTTGGTTCATGTGTCTGAACAAGTGGGTAAGCATTCTTTGCAATGTGGTTTTGATGCTGTACAGGCCTCCTCGAGGGTGGCTGCTACCAGTTCTGTTCTTCGCAGGCATGCCTGGTTGAAGGATCAGAATTTAGCTGAGCATGTTAAGACAAGGATTTTGGATGCTCCTTTACAGTCTGATGTGTTGTTTGGATCGCCTGTGGAAGCAGTTTTGAAGAAAATGGAGGACAAAGCTAAGTCTATGCAAACTGTTAAAGATTTTTTGCAGGTGCAGCCACCGAAGTTTAGTAGAAATTGGCCTGCTAAGGGGTGGACATATCCTGCTTATGATTCTCAGTCTAGGGGTAGGTCTAGACGTGGTAGGGGCAGGGCTCAAGGTTCTTTTAGGCCTAGAACAGGAGTTCACCTGCTCAGACTTCTGGTGAGGGCAGGGGTCAGTCCTTTCGTAAACAGACCCAATGACCTGTTTTTCAGCTGCCAGCAGATTCACGTTTGGCAGCTCCTTTGGGAGGAAGACTGTCTCTTTTCAAAGAAAATTGGGATTTAATTACTCAAGACAAATGGGTGTTGGATATCATTCACCACGGTTACAGATTTTATTTCCATACAATGCCCCTTTCAAAGGCATGCCAGACGTTCCTCCTCCACAAAGAAAAGAGGCTCACAAGCAAGTTTCTCTGTTACTTCACATAGGGGCCATTCAGCCAGTCCCTGTATCAGAAAGGGGCCTAGGATTTTATTCTCGCCTGTTCCTTGTACCAAAGAAGGGAAACACGTGGAGACCAATTTTGGATTTATCTATCCTCAACACTTATCTGGACATTCCCAAGTTCAAGATGTTGACGTTACAACAGCTTTTACCTCTGCTGGGCAAAAATCACTGGATGGTAACTTTAGATCTCAAAGAAGCTTACCTTCATGTGCCTATAAGGCTAAGTTGCAGGAAGTATCTGCGGTTTCGAGCTGGAAATTCTCATTATCAGTTCTCTGCATTGCCCTTTGGCTTATCTACTGCCCAGAGTATTCACAAAGGTTCTGGCTCCAGTGATAGCTTACTTCAGGCTTCAAGGAATTCAAATCTATCCTTACTTGGACGACTGCCTGATTCTGGCTCAAGAAAAAAGTTCTTCTACAGCACCTGGAATATGTTATAGCAGTGCTAAGATGCCTAGGGTATTCTGTGAACGAAATAAAGTCCAGTCTAGTACCCTCTCAAGACATGTGCTTTCTGGGTGTGAGACTGAATACAGCAGCCCAGATGGCCTTTTTAACCCCGGACAAACAAAAGAGTCTGTCACTTTACTTCCATCAACTATCTCATCAGTCCGTGCTGACTGCAAGGACAGTCCTTCAAGCATTAGGGTTCATGGCATCTTGTATTCTGGTGCTTCCCAATGCCAAACTGCATATGAGGAAGTTACAATGGTATCTCAAAATGTATGGACACAGCACTGCCAGGATTTGGACACTGTCATTCAAATAATACCTTGCCTTCAAAAAGAATTCTTGTGGTGGGCTCAGGAATGTCACCTAAACAAGGGACTCTCTGTGACCCGGCCAGAGGCAAGTCAGATCTTAACGACAGATGCCTCGGACATTGCTTGGGGAGCTCATCTAAATGGAAAGTGGATACAAGACAAGTGGCCTGCCAGACTACAGCATCTACATATCAACATGAAAGAGATGTTAGCAGTCCAGTTTGCATTAATGGCTTTCAAGGAGTTACTTCTTCCAGGGCAGGTGTTGATTCTAACAGACAACACAACTGTCATGTGGTACATCAACAAGCAAGGGGGAACACATTCTTATCCTCTATGCAGGCAAGCAATGATTTTATGGGAGACTGCGCTAAGCCTGCAACTAACTCTTCAGGCAAGGTTTCTGCCAGGAGCACAGAACTCCTTAGCAGATGTGTTAAGCAGACAAATCATGGATCCCCACAGTGGAAACTGGATCTTCATGTATTTCAGAAACTGACAGTGTCATGGGGAACTCCAGACATAGATCTGTTCGCTTCTCCACTAAACCACCAGCTGCCAAAGTATTGCACAAAGGGGTTTCATCACACAGCTTGGAAAGTGGATGCTCTGTCTTTCAGTTGGAAAAACCTTCATGTGTATGCCTTTCCACCTCTACCTCTTCTTCCAAAGGTACTGTTAAAGGTCAGACAAGACAGGCCAAGGATGATTTTGATAGCTCCAGATTGGCCTCGGCAACACTGGTACCCTCTACTAAGGAGTCTGGTAAAGAAGCCTCCATGGCCCTTACCTCTGATTCCTCATCTGTTATCTCAGAAGGACGGTCATTTGCTCAATGTCAAGCTACACTCTCTTCATCTAACAGCTTGGCATATTCTGTGTTGAAACACAGCAGGTCTCAACTTCCTCAACAAGTTTTAAATGTGATTATGGAAGCTAGAAGACCTAGTACAAGGAAAGTGTATGCAGAAAAATGGAAGAGATTTTTATTTTGGAGTACAGCAAAGAATTTGGAGATTTCAGAGCCTAATTTGAGTGTGGCTCTTCAATATCTTACTGAATTATTGGACAAAGGTTTGTCCTTCTCTTCCATAAAGATTCATGCTGCAGCAATTTCAGCTCACTATGATTGTGACCCACCTTTGTTTTCGCATCCTTTGTTCAAGCAGTTTCTTAGAGGGGCAAAGAATATAAGACCCCACGTAGAGCTCCTACTCCTGCTTGGGATCTCAATTTTGTGTTGGAAAAACTTACTCTACAACCTTTTGAGCCTGCAGCTACTGCTGAATTGAAATACTTGTCATGGAAGACTGCTTTTCTGTTGGCTATTACTTCTGCAAGAAGGGTGTCTGAGTTGCAGGCCCTTATGGCAGTAGAGCCCTTTTGATTTTCCATAAGGATAGGGTATCATTACGTACTAATCCTTCTTTTATGCCTAAGGTGGTTTCTAGTGTGGCTTTAAACCAAACTATTCATTTGCCTACGTTTTTTGCAGACCCTCAAAATAAAGGGGAAAAGATTTTGCACACTTTAGATGTACACAGGCAATTGCGTTATTATTTAAGCAGGACTAAGGATTTTAGGCAGTCTCAGCAGTTGTTTGTTTCTTTTGCTTTGAGTTCTCAGGGCAAGCCTGTGTCAAAACAAACTATTTCTAGGTGGATTGGCTTTTGCATTGCATTTTGTTATTCCCATCATGGCAAGGAGATTCCAGCGGGATTAGGCCTCATTCCACTAGGGCTACTGCCACTTCAACAGCATTTCTAAGGGGTGGCAACTAAGGATATTTTGGAAGCAGCTACTTGGAGTTCAGTGCATACTTTCTCTAAGCATTATCACCTTCCTATCTACTCTAAGTCTAGGGCTGGTTTTGCCACAGCTGTTTTGCAAGGCATGTTGTCAGCTCCTACTTCTTTATAATTTGCCAGCCTCCCTTACCTCTGCTTTGGGATTCTACCCAATAGTCAGGACTGCAGCAATGGAAGACGAAGAACATAGTACAGTTTTGTACCTACCATAAATGTAGATGTTCGAGGATTCCATTGCTGCAGTCCAATTTACCCTCCCTCCTTCCCCTCTGTATTTAGGGGTGGTTGTGTAGGTGAGTTTACATGCTTATATTTTATTGTATATATTGTTGTATATATTGTGCATGTTTTTGGTGCAGGTTTTTTGGGACTTGTCTTTTTAGGGTCTTCTGACATCTGGGGCAAGAAAAGACTGAGGATATGACGTCGGTCATGCGCATTAGTACCCTGACGTACTGACGTCAGTCTAATGCGCCCTGACCGACGTCAGCCTTATACTCTGGTATTCGGGCCGACTGGACGCGGACTATACCCAATAGTCAGGACTGCAGCAATGGAATCCTCGAACATCTACATTTATGGTAGGTACAAAACTGTACTTTTTGCCTATGGTTAATTGCACCTGGATGGTTTCCGATGCTTCGTGCGTTGCCACCAACCTGAAGGTGTGGGTATCCTTGATGAATATGGATACACCCCCTCCTTTTGTGGTGTGGTCCGGGTTTTGGGGCCGGAACGCATGATATGAGGTAAAACCTGATAGTGCTGGGGTGCTCGCAGGAGCCTTGAACCAGGTTTCAGTCACAGCACAGACATCGATGTTCTCCATACTGAGAAGGGCCTCGAGTGCGTGCATTTTGAGATTTAGACTTCTGGCATTGAGCAGCATCACCCTTAGTTTCTTCCCATTTTTGTTTTCTAGGGTGGTAGGTTTAGAATTTGAGCCTTGCCTAAAAACGACACTATGGGGGTGGCAAGAGCCTTGGCCAATATCCGGAATCCCAGGGGTGACAGGTGCAAGCCGTCCCTTGTGAAGCAGCGTGGCTTGTCAAGCATGTCATCCCAGGCAGACAGACACTGGATCCCCTTTGAATGACACCAGAAATTAAGCCAATTGTTAAAGCTGATCATCTTGTCTCTATGTTGTGGCATCATTCTTGGTGAAGGAAGGATGCTGCTCAGGGTCAGGGTCATACCTGCCTGGGCTACATAATCAGAGAGCTCCTCTATGTCTCTTTTCATGTAGTGCAGGGAGGTACGTCTCAGGTCGTTCACACCAGCATGGACAATGACTGTGTCATATTTGTACTTGCTGTGGAGTGACCCGAGTGCTTGTGTTATGTGGCGGATTCTAGCGCCCGATAGGCAGCTTACTGTGACCCTCTCCTTGTTCAGCCTGGTGAAATGGAGTCACCTGTGACAAGTATGTTTGGTGTTGTATTTGGCCTTAAGGGCTGTGACTGCTTTGCACACTGATTTTGTGGTTTATGTGTTGCCTGTGGTGTGTCATGAGGTGGCGGTTGCTTGGGTGTCTGCTTTGGAGGCCTCTGCTGTTTAGGTAAATTTTTGCTCAGAGCCTCCGAGTATGTCTTTGTGTATTTATGTGTTTGATTCATTGTTGTGATAGCTTTATGTGAGACTGGTTTTGTGGTGTGTGTAGTTGCCTTCTCCTCCTGTCTGGTCTTGCCAGTCCTGAGTTGAGAGAGCTCAGCCTCCAGTTTGGCTAAATAGCTGCATCTCTCGCAAGTATTTGTGCTATGTGGGAGGAGGAGATGGTTGTCTGTGTACATGAGGCAATTGTAACATTGCCTCAATATTCCCAGATTCACCAACTGGACAGGAGAGGACGCCAGCATCTGGCCCTTCGACATGCTAGAGAAATTAAGAAGTTAGGGGTGTAACTGAATACGAGAGGACTTAGTAAGGAAGTGGGTACTCCTGGGGGGGGGGGTTCGCTAGTGAGGGACTTTGTATAATACAGAAGTGCTAAGCCTGAAAAGAAGATGCTTTTAAGACAAGTGCCGAGCTTTTTTTTTTGAGAAAAAACAAAAAAAGCTTTTTAGGAACAAGTGCTGCGCTTTTTAGTTAAGGGATATACTGCTTAGATTACTAGTAGAGCAGTTCAAAGGGAAAAAATGAAGAACAGACTTTATGGAGCCAGAAAAAGTTTAACCTTGTTAAACCGGCGCTGCCGATGCTGCTCTAGTGGCAACTCCACGCTAAAGCGTGCTTGATAGCAGGGCTGGAAAGAGCCAGGAATTGACCCAATACGCCAATAAAACTACAGTTTCAAGTCAGTAACCACTCCCACGGGGGCAGGGAAGCAGCTCAATGTTTTTCACTGCCACTGATCAACAGAGAGACTTTCCTTTATCCCAAACAAAAATGGCTTCACAGAAACTTACAAACAGTTCACGAACAGCAAGCCTGTAACTGAACTTTTTTAAATCTCAGAAAAGTGGGGAAAAAGCAAGATTTTTTTGTTTGTTTTTTTTTCAGAGATAGCAGAGGTTCACAAGTAATATCAAGTTATAACAGTGCAGTAAATGACCCCACACAAGAGTGCTAGGTCAAAGACAGAAAATATGCACGTTTTGAGAAAAAACGATTTTAAAATTAAGTGCAAACAGGAAATTCAGTAAACAGCTTTTGGCTGTGCTCTAAATACAGCTACTAATGCAGAAATCAAGTTTAACAAGCCAGAAAATGCTCAAACTAGGCAACTATGCAGAAAAAACTTAGCAAATAAACAGAGAAAAAATACTTAAAATCTCAAAAGTGGTTCCCTTCTTCTCTCAGCGTTTTCTCCTCTTGGGTGCTTCACCAACAGCCAACAAGCCTGAAAAGACGCCAAACCCACGAGGCAACTAGGTTTTAAGAGAGGAAGATGAAGGAGTTTTGGAAATGACCCCTGCTGGTCAATAAAACTACAGTTTCAAGTCAGTAACCACTCCCACGGGGGGCAGGGAAGCTGCTCAATGTTTTTCACTGCCACTGATCAACAGAGAGACTTTCCTTTAGCCCAAGCAAAAATGGCCTCACAGAAACTTACAAAACAGTTCAAGAACAGCAAGCCTGTAACTGAACTTTTTTAAATCTCAGAAAAGTGGGGAAAAAAGCTTTTTTTTTTTTTTTTTTTTTTCAGAGATAGCAGAGGTTCACAAGTAATATCAAGTTATAACAGTGCAGTAAATGACCCCACACAAGAGTGCTAGGTCAAAGACAGAAAATATGCAATATTCTGTCAGAAATACTGGATGAGCAAATTGATATAACTAAGAAAATTATTTTTTTGAGTTATGATACAGAATTGGAATTGCCTAGAAAATAGTAAGGCCTTTCTGAGTCTAATTATTGTGGCTGCCAGGAAAGCAATTGCTAGAAAATGGAAGTCAAAGTCTAAACCAGCTGTACTGGAAGTAGTGAATAATAGTGACAGAGATAAAACAACCGAAAGTGGGATTTTAGAAAAGGGTAGGAACAAATGACGTAAAAAAATGGACATTGTGGAAACAGTGCGTGCAGAATAAAGTTTTAGAGGCGGAATGAAGCTTAAAAGAAGGCAGGATTTGAATGAACTGTGTAATGTTTGACTGACAATGACTAGCTAGAGTATAAGTGATGTGTAATGTTTGCAACAAAAATAAGTCAGAATGGTTTGCTTTTATTTATATACATGTATGATTTGCCTACATCATAAGTGATAATTTTAATAAAGATTTTTCTTGTGTGGTAGTTTCTTTTTTCATACTGGGAGAGCTAAAGTTAAGCTATTGGTCAGTGTGCAGTCATCTTGGAAGTCAAACACCGTAGTGATCTGATGTTACCTAGTCACCATTCCTCACACTAGGGTCTTGGATCCGATATCGGATCCGAACCGGCAGACAGACAAACAGCTTAGCTCAAGCTCCTCCCCTCCCATAATTCTCTGCTGCCCCCTAATCCCTCAGATCTTGTTTGCTGCTTCAGTAAGACAGATTGCTCAGCTCCTCATTAGTCGTAAGTGCTATCTTAGGGATTTATGGTGTTAGACAGGATGATGCGGGCCTTTCTGAAAGCTCAGATGGGAGTTGGGACTTCTGGCTTTCCCGGCCCACAGGTCGGGAATCCAGTCTCCCGCTTCTCATTTAACCACTCCTTATCCGACCAGTGGCTTGGATTCTCAGTGACTGATGAGCGGGGCAGAGGCCAGGGGAGCGTCTGGGTCCTGTTTGGGTCCTTCCCTAGTGGGACCGATGATTGGTGCTGTTCCTGCCCCTCCCCCCAGGACAGACCATCCCTCCGGTCAGAGCTATTGACCCGGAGTCCATGGGGTTTGATCCGGGCCTGGGGTTTTTGGACTGGTCACTTCCCTTGGGTGCTTCGGCCTTCGACAGCTCTGGCCCAGTGCTGTCCGACCTGAGCAGGGGCCCCGTTGGGGGGGGGTCTACTTTCTGTTCTGCTAGGGTATTATCAGTAGGATAGGGGGGCTAGAACCTCCTCCAGTCCTTCTGCTTTCCAGGCAGTGGAATGATCCTTCTCTGTGATCAGAGCTGCCTCCCCTGCACACGGTCATCCTACCCAGCCTCAGTATGTGAGTGGGCCGGATCATCCTGCTTCTGGTCAGCCCATCCGGCCAAACCTCCAGGGGGGTGCCACACCCTCAGGGGTCCCCTCCTATTCTGAGTCTTCCCCGCAGCCTCTGGCGGAGGAAGTTCCCAGGAAGAGGACATGTAAGAGGAGACAGCTAGACTCCCCTATGGAGTCCTTTACTGAGGATATGGATTCTGATGAAGGGGACGGATCCCCGAGATCTCTTCCAGAGGACATCTCCTTTGGAGACATACTCAAGATCCTCGAGGCCAAAGGCGGTTGATCTGCCCAGTCCCTGTCCTCAGAGGAAACCGTATTTCTGGAGGCTTTTGATTTGGTCTCATCTGCCTCTTGAGTGTACCCCCTGCTGATCCTCTTATTAATCTCGTGGCCAGCAGGGCTTGGAAAAAGCCAGATACCGTGGAGCTATTGCCAAAGAAAGTGGACAAATTTCTCAGTCCCCCAGTGGATAAAACCTTTTGGTCCAAAGCGGTTCCGGTTTATGCTATTGGACTGCCACCAAAATAGAACTGGCAGAGCAGAGTTCTTCTGTCCACCCTCCCAATTGTGAATTGAGAGCTCTGGACATCATTGGAAAGCGGGTGCTCACCTCGGCTTCCTTTAGCCCGCGAGCATTAAATTATCTTGTGCATTTCACCCATCTCCATTGGGATTTGATAAAGGAACTGTCTACTTCCCCCTCTGGCTCCATGTCTGAGGAGGAATTCAAGGTAGTTTCTCTTAAGCTGTCACCCCTTCATTCTGTTGAGAATTCGTCCATGAGGCTGATATCCAATGCTGCAGAAGGGTCCTCACGGGAGGCGGGCTCAGGCATTGCCATTAGGCATCATGCCTGGCTGTGCTTGAGTGGTTTTGCAGAGGCCTTCAAGACATCATTTATCAATGGCCTCTTTGATGGTTCCACTCTCTTTGGTCCCACTGTGAAAGAGACGTTGACCCACAGTGAACAGGAAGGGAAGACCTTGTCGGCCACTGGGATCAGATTTTCTGCCCCTCAGAGGTCTTTTTCTAATCCCCAGAAGGGGAGTAAGAAAATGTGGTTTCGGAAGGCACAGTCTTTCTTCCAGGATGTTCAGGTGGATTCCTCTTCCAGGGGACGGGGAAGAGATTTCAATGGTAAACGTTGCCCAAGGGGCAGAGGAGGCCCGCAAAGTCCAGGTTCCAGGGAACACTTCTCTGAGAAACCTTTTCAGCATCACTGAGACATTGCCCGACTGTCCTTCTCTTGAAGCAGTTAGGGGTCTGTTATCTTTGCACCCTCTAGCCTGGGCAAGCGTTACAAACGATCAGTGGGTTATATCCAGGGGCTATTGCATTCCCTTTTCGGAAGTTCCCCCAAAATCCAGAACCCTTCTGGACATGCCATCCAGTCAGGAAGATTTGGCCCAACAAGAGGTTGCGAACTTTCTTCAGAAAAGAGCCATCCAAGAGATCTGTGCGGGGCAGAGAGGATCCAGAACTTATTCCCGCTTCTTTCTAGTTCCAAAGAGAACAGGGGACCTACGTCCTATTCTGGACCTCAGTCGCATTAACCTGTTTACACAGAAGTCAAAGTTCCAGATGGTCACTGTGCAGTCGATTGTGCCCCTTTTGCACAACAACGACTGGATGCGCTCAGTGGATCTCCAGGACTTGTACTACCATATAAAGATAGCTCGAAGGTCCAGGAGGTTTCTCTGCTTTCGCTTGGGGAGCCGATCATTTTCATTTCAGGGCCCTGCCCTTTGGACTCACCTCAGCCCCCCGGGTGTTCACCAAATGCATGGCAGTGGTGGCAGCTCATCTCTGGCTGCATGGAATCCAGGTTTTTCCCTATTTGAATGATGGCTCCTGAGTGTCCCTACAAAGCATCAACTATTGGACAACATTCACACTTTACTCTCTCTGTTTCATCATTTGGGAATTACAGTGAACATGGCCAAATCCTCTCTGATTCAACCCAACGTCTGGAGTTCATATGCATTTTGTTGGATACCACCATGCAGATCGCAGACCTTCCTCTTCATTGGGTGTCTCTTATTCACGCCCAGGTTCAGGTTCTGCTGGAGCAAACATGTCCTCTAGCTTCACACATTCTTGGGGCTCTAGGGTCCATGGCGGCTGCCATTTACTTAGTACCAATGGCTCTGTACCACATGAGAGTTTTCAGTGGACCTTTGCAGTTTTAGTGGTCAGTGTTGCTGCATCCTCTGTCATTCGTTATTCATCTCACCCCAGTGTGTCGAAAGCATCTTTTGTGGTGAATTTGCTCACTGGACCTCCTAGCAGCAGGTCATGTGCTCCACCGATTCCTACAGCGACGCTCACCTCTGATGCTTCCCTGCTAGGGTGGGAAGGACATTTCCAGGGACAGACTGTCCAAGGGATGTGATCACCATCAAAGACCAAATGGCACATCAACATTCTGGAGATGGGGGCAGTCCTACTGTTGTTGCAAGCCTTTCAGGGTTGCCTCCCTCAGGGAATGATTGCAGTTCTATCGGACAACATGGCAGTTTGGTATATAAACAAGCAAGGGGGACACACATTCTTATCTGCTGTGTCACGAGGCCATGAGGGTCTGGGAATGGGCGATGTCCATGGGGCGCTTCCTCATTGCAACGTACATTCACAATGTATTGGCGGACAAATTGAGCAGGGCTGTCTTGACCCCTCACAAGTGGTCCCTGAATCCAGTGGTGGCTCAACAGATCTTCCATCGGTGGGGATATCTGAGCTGCGATCTGTTTGTATCTCCTCTCAACCACAAATGCAGCAACTTCTTTGCATTGATTCCCCCAGAGACGCGCTCACCCACAATTGGCCTCCGGGTCTCCTATATGCCTTTCCTCCTTTGTCTTTAATTCCCAGAGTACTTCAGAAAGCCAGATGCCTCAAGAGTCAGTTGATCCTCATTGCCTCCTTCTGGCCTCGGCAGGTGTGGTTCCCCCTTCTACGGTCTCACTTGAGACATCTACCCTGGGTGCTTGATCCAATTCCGGATCTTTTGTCTCATCTGTCTCTGCTCCCGAACCTTCAGACCTTATGTCTGACAGAGTGGTATGTCCACTTCCAGTGATTTTGGCTAAGTCCAGGCTAGCTTCACCCGTAAAGGATATTATTCTTGCTTCCCAGAGGTCTTCCACTGGTCTTCCACTAGGAAGGTTTATACCAGTAAATGGAAGAGGTTTTCGATTTGGGCAAAGAATAAGAATCTGGACCCCTTTTCAGCTTCCATTCCTGAGATCCTTCTCTTTTTGACTTCTCTTTTTAAGGAAGGGGCCAGTTTCTCCACGATCAAGGATCAGTTGGCAGCAGTTTAAAATTTTCATCTTACTGGTGATTCTACCTTTTCTTCCTGCCTCTGCAAGGCCTTTTTAAAAGGTGTTTTTCTCTTACAACCTCCTGTGAAGTATCCATCTCCTCCATGGAATTTGACTTTGGTCCTGCAGGCATTGACCCACCCTTCGAGCTGACAGCATCTTGTATTATCAAATTTCTTTCTTGGAAGACTGCCTTTTTAGTGGCAGTAACTTCAGCGAAGGGAGTTTCAGAGCTGCAAGCTCTAACAGTTAAGCTGCCCTGCTTGGTTGTCCATAAGGACAGTGTCTTTCTGAAGCCAGATCCATCTTTTATGCCTAAAGTGGCCTCAACAACTAATCTTAATCAATGCAGTCATCTTCCAGTATTTTTTCCTAACTATACCAATAAAGGGGGGATATATCCTGCACACACCTTAGACATTCATCGTGAACTTCATTTTTATCTACATAGAACTCAGGGGTTTAGACGTTCAGACCAGTTGTTTGTAGCCTTTTCTATGAATAGAAAGGGCAGAGGAATTTCGAAAGTCACCATCTCCCACTGGATTTCGCAATGTATTTTCTTCATTTATTCTTTAGAAGGTGTTCCTTTATCTGCACCAGTAAGGGCTCATTCCACCAGAGTGGTTTCTACTTCAACTGCGTTTGCAGATCGCCAATCTTTTGTGCAGCAGCAGCAACGTGGTCTTCTCACACATTCATTACCCACTATAAGTTGGATTTGGTTTCTAGAAGAAGGGCTTCCTTTGGCTCCACGGTTCTTCAGCATGTCCTTCCTTGAGGCCTCCCAGGATTTAGGTAGCTGGGGACTCTGACCCTATCATGAGGAATGGTGACTAGATAACATCAGATTTATAGTTATGTACTTTACCATAGCTTGGCATCTGGGTTATCTGTAGTCACCATTCATCACGGTCCCACCCACCAGCCCCCTTCCTGGAAGATTAGTTGGATTATGGTGGTTCTGTTTTGCTGTTAGTGTTTTGGTCTGTCTTATTTCCTTATGCAAACTCGATCTGAGGGATTAGAGGGCAGCAGAGCATTATGGGAGGGGAGGAGCTTGAACTAAGCTGTTTGTCTTTGTCTGCCGGCTCGGATCCGATATCGGATTCAAGACCCTAGCGTGATGAATCGTGATTACAGATAATACAGATGCCAAGTTATGGTAAGTACATGACTATAATTTTGAACACTACAAATGTATTAGAGTTAGGATTCTCTAAGAAGGCGAGAGTAATAAACTGCTGAAACAGTACAAGTATGAAAGAAAATAAATATGTTCTATCTAAATCAGTTGATCTGTGGCTGTCTTGGCATTCTTGGAGGCCACAGTATAAGAAGTGATGTGCGGTATGGTCGGGTAGCATAAAATATGCCTTTGCTCAGAGTACACCTCAGTGAAATTAAAGGCTTAATTCTTTGAAATGTATTAAAGATGAGTACTATAGTCATATGTATACTTACTGATCATATCTTGTAAAAATTTAAGATAATTTATTATAAGTATCCAGCCAAGTTAGAGTTTTTACAGTGTAGTACCTTAAGCCTCCTGTAATGGAGGCATATGGGATATATGTAGATGACCCCTTAAGGACATCAGGTGTTTCAGTTACACTGCTTGTGAATGCCTATGACTTTTAAGTTATTATGGCTGCATTAGTGCCAATAAAGCCAAAGCCGGCTAGCTTTTGACATGCATGTTTCGGCCTTTTTCTTGACCTCATCAACACAGTATAAGTGGGTAGATGTTAAGTTGTCAAACTCGCCTTCATTCTTGCTGGATGGGTTTGGAGCAGATCCTCGGCTCCGACTCGGCACTTGCTAAGCTCGAGAGCTAATTTTACCAGCTCGAGGCAACCCTATATCCCATGATGCAAGGCGTGACTACCTCAGATCTCGTTTGCCGCTTCGCGAAGAGGTCTCTTTTTACCAGTTCAGGTAAAGTTTTTGGATTTATACAGAGTTAGTCAGAGTATTCCCCCCCCCCCTTTTTTCTAGTCTTCACTATAGTGTTAGCGCTTTGTGTTAGATATCCTTTTACCCTATATTCCCTTTTCTTCCTTACATAAGGATAATTTTTCTCCTCTCAGGCCTTAAGCCTCCCTCCCAGTTATTTCCTGTCAGGGAGAGTGTCTGTGTTTTTCAGTTTTTTCTCTGTAGCTAACTGTGCGACTGTTGTGTGTCTGGTGTTTTTTTTGGGCATACTATGTCTAAGGAAGTGAAGGTCTCAGGCTTCAAGAAGTGTGACTCGTGCTGTCAGAAAATGTCTCTGACAGACGGTCACACTTCTTGTGTGTACTGCCTGGGGCCTTTACACCTGCAGGACTCCTGTGCTATTTGTCACTCCTTTAGCCAGAAAGTCCAGCAGGAACGTAGAAACAAGCTGATTCTACGTGGCTTGTTGAAGCCAGAGGGTTCTCCGACCAAGACTGGGTTGGCTAAACCCTCTAAGCCACCTAAAGCCCAGGCTGTGGTGCTTAAGCCTTTGGCGGTGGCTCCGACTCCTTCGGAGTCGAGATCGGCTCCGGCTGGAGCCGATCTTTCCACATTGGAGGTAATGGTATCGGCTCCGTCTGGCTCCGATACACAAGTACCTATGACTATGTCGGCTCCGTCCGGAGCCGACGCATCTTTAACCAGCATTGGAGCCGATTAGCCTTCAGCTCCATCTGGAACCGAAGGGTCTTCGGCTCCGATGGCTCCGTCCAAGAAGAGATCTCGGTCTCCTTCCTTGGAGTCGATTCGTTCGGCTCCTGGATCTCCTCTACTTTCTGAGCGGAGCCATCGGAGCCGATCTTCAAGGTCTTCCAGGCTATCAGACCATGACTTAGAGAGGGTGGTAAGTAGACTGTTGAAGTCACAGGCACTAGCCCAAATGCTCCATAGCCCGTCTCAACAGACGACTGCTATTTCTCATCCCCCTGAAATTCCTCCTCCGACTCTCCTTCAGAGTTCGAAGCGGGAGCTTCTCGGAACGGTGACCGTGGGTGCGCCGGAGCCGATACTTCCCCTGTCGGCTCCGTTGTCTTTGACTCCGATCTCCTCCATGAGACCTTCCTTGGAGGGATCCGGTCGTCGGATCTCCCTTGTTGGCTCCGAGGGGGCAAGTGGCATCGGACCCTTTTCCGACCCCGCTCTCCCTCTTGGAGCTTCGGCATTGGTGAGCTCGGCACCAACATTGGCGTCGGAGCCTTCTCTTTCAGTGGGACCAGGGATTCCTGTTTCTTTGGAGCGGGAGTCTTCTGGCCTCCCTGGGAGGGGAGCCTTCGAGGTGATGAGGAGTGTTCTAGCCCCGGAGCTGAGTCAACGGTCTGTTCCATTAGCTCCTCCCTCTTCGGTGCCTGTTGATGTCTCTTGCCATTCTCTTGCTCCCGGACCCAGAGATCCATCACTCCAGGTTTCCCCATTGGGAAGAACTTCCTCTTCCGAGGTTTCTCCTGATCCTGCTGGAGAACCCCCGCGTAAGAGGACGTGCAAGAGGAAGCACACAGACTCCCCTGAGTCTACGACATCAGATACCGACTTAGATGAGTCGGAGGGTTCACCACGGTCCCCCTCAGAGGATGTCTCCTTTTCAGACATCCTGGAACTCCTTAAGCAGAGGGGGGACTGGCCTTCCATTGACCCCTCCGAGGATGAGTCTGTATACCTGGAGGCCTTTGGATCTCGACCCTCCACCTCCTGGGTGTCTCCGCCTTTCGACCCGCTCATGCAAGTGGTGGCTCGGAAGGCGTGGACGGCCCCAGATTCTGTGGAACCAGTCCCCAGGAGGCCCTCTAAATTCATCATGGCCCCTTCAGACAAACAGTTTCTTACCAAGGGTGTCCCAGTTGATGCCATGGTGGTGGCGGCAGCCACCAAGAAGGAACTTGCTGATCCTTCTGTACCTGTCCATCCTCCTAACAAGGACTCTAGGACTATGTGATAGCTATGGTAAGCGGATGTTTTCTTCAGCGACCTTTGCTATGCGTTCGCTGAACTCTCTCTCTCACTTTACCAGGCTTCAGAGAGACATTCTCAAGGAACTAGGTGAGGTGGTTCAGGATCCATTAGCTGCTGGGGCTCAAGAAAAGATTGCCTCACAGCTAGGAATCCTAAATTCTATAACTAACTCCTCCATGCGGCTCATTTCTTATGCAGCCGATGGAGCGAGTAGAGCCGCAGGCACAGGGGTGGCACTTAGGCGTTAGGCCTGGATGCGGCTTTGTAATTTCGCAGATCCCTTTAAGGCGTCCTTCACTAATACGCCCTTCGATGGTTCGACTGTGTTCGGGCCTCAGGTGAAGGACACCTTGACCAGGTGTGAGCAAGACGGCAAGACCCTTTCTGCTGTAGGAATCCATTTCTCCACTCCTTCAAGACCCTATCCAAAAGGGCAGAAGGGAGGGAAAATGTGGTTTCATAAATCTCAGGGAGTCACGCCTGATACACGTGGTCAGTTTACCCCCAGAGGCAGAGGGGGTAATAACAATAGACGCCGCCCTAGAGGCAGAGGGGGTCCGCAGAATCAGGGTAGCAGGGAGCCTCTCTCTGATAAACCCTTCCAGCATCCCTGAGGTGTTGCCCGACTGTCCACCCTTGGAGTCAGTCGGGGGAAGATTGTCGCTTTACCCAATAGCCTGGCGTTCCGTATCTCAAGACAAATGGGTACAGTCGATCATATCCGAGGGATACAGTATTCCTTTCGAGAGATATCCCGTTCCTCATCAGTCCCTTCCAGACGTTTCACACGGTCTAAGGGAATTGGCAAAGCTGGAGGTATCAAAGCTCCTAGCAAAAAGAGCCGTCCAACTAGTTCCAGCAGACCAAGTAGGATCCGGCATCTACTCAAGATTCTTTTTGGTCCCCAAAAGGACGGGAGATTGGAGACCAATTTTAGACCTCAGCAAACTAAACAAGTTTGTCAAGAAGGCAAGATTCGGATGGTCACGCTTCAGTCCATTCTACCCTTTTTGGGCAAGGACAAGTGGATGTGCTCAGTACACCATCCGGATGCGTACTCTCACATAAAACTGCACAGGCGCACCAGAAGGTCTCTCCTCTTTCGGCTGGGGACCAGTCACTTTCAATTCAGAGCCCTGCCCTTTGGCCTCACTACAGCCCCAGAGTCTTTACCAAATGTATGGCAGTGGTCACGGCTCATCTGAGGCGTCAAGGATTCCAGGTGTTTCATGCCTAGATGACTGGCTCCTCTCTGCCACCACCAGGCATCAACTTCTCAAGGCCAGAGACTACACCCTTCACATCTGCAACCAATTGGGGATTTCTGTAAACTTGAAAAATCTTCTCTGTCGCCTTGCCAATCTATTACCTTTATAGGCGAGAATTAGACACTGTCAATCGTCAACGAGACTCACAAACCAAAGAATTCTGGACATCCAAAAGTACGTTCGAATCATATTACTCAACAAGAGAATCAGGGCCAGATTTGTCCTGAAGGTTCTAGGTCTTATGGCTGCGGCCATTGTTCTACTGCCGTTAGCCCGCTTCCACATGCGTCTTCTGCAGTGGATGTTGTTCACCCAGTGGTCATTCCAGCAGCTCCCCATGCGACACGAGATATTTGTGACACAATCGTGCAAGAGTCATCTAACCTGGTGGATGTCTTCCCCGCAACTCCATCAGGGCCAACTGTTTGTTCCCCCAGTCCCGGTTGCCATAGTCACTTCGGATGCCTCTCTGATCGGGTGGGGGGGGGCATTGTCAGGGCAGGATGGTCCATGGGACTTGGCAACCAATAGAATACCATCTGCACATAAATGTCCTAGAGATGAGAGCAGTGCTTTTAACGTTGCAGGCACTCAACGACTTTCTTCCTTTAGGGACTATTGCAGTTCAGATGGACAACATGTCCGTAGTCTGGTATATCAACAAGCAGGGCGGGACCAGGTCCTACCCACTGTGTCGAGAAGCTCTGAGACTTTGGCAATGGGCAATCTCCTCTCATCGGTTTCTGATAGCAACGCACATCCCGGAAATCCAACCTCTTAGCGGACAGGCTGAGCAGAGCTATTCTCATGCCACACGAGTGGTCTCTCAAACAATCGGTAGTGGACGAGATTTTTCAGAAGTGGGGCGTCCCTTGCTGCGACCTTTTGCTACACCCCAAAACAGCAAATGCCTAGACTTCTTCACTCTCTTTCCTCTACCAGGCCATCCCCGAGAGGCGCTCTAACCCAGGATTGGCCGGGGACTTCTTTATGCTTTTCCTCCATACCCACTTATCCCTCAAGTAATTCAGAAAGCTACCGTATTGAGAGCCAAGTTGATTCTCATTGCCCCTTACTGGCCTCGACAAATTTGGTTTCCGTCCCTACATCGTCATCTCGTGGTACAGCCTTGGCATCTGGACCCAGTTCCAGATCTTCTGTCCCACCATTCGGGTCAACTGCAACGGTCCATTCCTTCCCACAACCTCACTGCTTGGTGGCACCACTTCCTTCATTAGCCAGGCTTCCTATGATCTCTGACCCTGTTAGAGATTATAGTAGCTTCTCTAAAGTCCTCTACTAGAAGGATTTATGCTAGTAAATGGCAACGTTTTTCCTTCTGGGCAAAGTCTAGAGACTTAGATCCCTTTACTGCTCCTGTGCATTCAGTCTTGGAATTCTTAGCTGAGATTTTTCAATCGGGTTCTTCTCCATCTACAGTTAAGGTTCAATTGGCAGCTATCTCAAATTTTCATGTGGGCTTAGCGGATCAAAATATTATGTCCCACAAGCTTTGCAAAGCTTTTCTGAGAGGATATTTCTCCTAAAACCTCCTATCAAAGATCCCCCTCCGCAATGGGATTTGAATTTAATGCTGGCATCCTTGATACTACCCCCCTTTGAACCAGCTGCTTCATGCTCATTAAAACTTCTTTCCTGGAAGACAATTTTTCTAGTTGCTGTTACTTCAGCCAGAAGGGTGTCTGAACTTCAGGCTCTCTGTGTCCGTTCCCCATATTTGGTTTTCCACAAAGATAGGGTATCATTAAGAACCAATCCATCCTTTTTGCCCAAGATTGCTTCCCAGAAGAATATCAACCAATCTATTGATTTGCCAGTCTTTTTCCCTAATTATTCTAACAAGTCGGAACAAAAACTTCACTGTTTGGATGTCCATCGTCAACTCAGGTATTACTTGGACAGAACTAAACAATTCAGGAAATCTGATCAACTGTTTCTTTCTTATGCAGAAAACAGGAAAGGTCTTACGGTCTCCAAAATGACCCTATTCAGATGGCTGTCTTCTATCATTTCTTATGTTTATCTTCTTAGGGGCAAGCAACTGCCCTCAAAACCAAAAGCACATTCTACCAGGAGCCTAGCCACTTCCACACAGTTTTTCAGGATAGGCTACCTATTGACATCATTTGTGCAGCAGCCACTTGGGCCACTCCTCACACCTTTGTTTCTCATTACAAATTGGACTTGGCCTCCAGGGACAGGGCTAGGTTTGGTTCCACAGTTCTCAAGAGTCTGTTCCATTGAGCCACCCAGGATAGAGGTGCTAGGGACGCGGTCCCATCCAGCAAGAATGAAGGCGAGTTTGACAACTTAACATTTAGAAGTTATGTACCTACCATAACGTTCCATGTTAGTTGTCTTCTCTCGCCTTCTTTCTTGCGTCCCTCCCTCCTTCCCCCTAGCCTGGACAGACCTTGAAGTTGTACTCTTTTCTGGGGTTGGTTCACTTTTTCCATGAGCTCCCAGTAGGAAGTGTCACTACTGTGGTTTCTTCTACATTTAGTTTGTCTTCTTCCTTGTGAAGAAGTGTTTACGGCAGGGTTTTTCTTGTAGCTACCAAACGAGATCTGAGGTAGTCACGCCTTGCATCATGGGATATAGGGTTGCCTCGAGCTGATAAAATTAGCTCTCGAGCTTAGCAAGTGCCGAGTCGGAGCCGAGGATTGTCTCCGAACCCATCCAGCAAGAAAGAAGGCGAGAGAAGACAACTAACATGGAACGTTATGGTAGGTACATAACTTGTAATTTGGCTATACTTCAGAAACACAGGGTCTTTAAACCCATGTGATGCTTGTAAAATATCCCAGTTAATGTCCAAACCAAAGTATCGATGGGGTAAAAAGCTGAAACATGTATGTCCACAGCTAAAGGGGTTTGGCTTTATTAGACTTAACTTAGCCAAAAAGACTTGAAAAGTAAAAAGTCATGGGTATTCAGCAAGAAAGAAGGCGAGAGAAGACAACTAACATGGAACGTTATGGTAGGTACATAACTTCTAATTTGGCTATACTTCAGAAACACAGGGTCTTTAAACCCATGTGATGCTTGTAAAATATCCCAGTTAATGTCCAAACCAAAGTATTGATGGGGTAAAAAGCTGAAACGTATGTCCACAGCTAAAGGGGTTTGGCTTTATTAGACTTAACTTAGCCAAAAAGACTTGAAAAGTAAAAAGTCATGGGTATTCAGAAGCCATGTAGCTGAAAAACTAGATGTCTTTAAAGGGGCATTTGCATATATCTCATGGACCTGCATTGCAGGAGGTTTAAGGTATCACACAGTGAAAACTCTAGCTTGGCTGGGTTTTTCTTGCAGTTTTTACTGAATGTTTTTTTTTTTTGTGTGTGACATTTTTATCCATTGGTTTGGATGTTACAATTATTCCTGCAAAGGGGAAGCTGTAAACATTGGAGTATCAGAGTTTTGAAAAGCAGTGTCAAAAATTAAAGTAGGAGAACTGCACAGACACCAGTGAATATTCATTGCTTTCTACAATGACTGTTAGTTGACCAATTTTTTTTTAATGTAGCCATGTACCTTTTATGAAATTGTATAAATGATCATCTAGCCAGGTAACGAAGACATCACTGTCCCCAGTTTGGCATGTCACTCCAAATAGTGTTCACTGCTTTTTGTATGCAGAGCTGTTGCAAATGGTCTTGGGCTTCCTTTTGCTCTGGCAGTTATTCTTGTGAAATTTCTTCATATTTGCCTTTCTGACAGTTGGATCCCCAGACTGTTTACCTCTGGGCGTAAGTTGGCAATCGCTCTGCAGTTTCCTTGCTTTTTCCAAGTTTATCTTGCCTAGCTTTTCTCCTATACCGGATGTTTGGTGCCATTTTGCTGTGTCACTTCATTTAATGCCAGCTGGCTCTGTCACTTAATTTGGTAGAATGTTTGGAATTGGGTTCCTTGCACTACTGCCTATGTCGACTTGCTGCCTTTATGATTGCGTCAGTTTACAGGTGTTGTAGCTGATTCTGTAACTTTATAGTGGAAAATTGGGATTTATAAATTTGTGTTAATGGGTACTTCTTATCTTGATGAGTGTTTTGCAGTTTGTGAAGTAAGTCTAAACTGCTAAACTGGTCATAGAAGTCAGCTTATTCCTTGTGATGAGAGCCAGAGGCCATCAGTTTCCTCTATGCTCTGTTGAGAGGGTAGGAATAAATCCCATAAGAACACAGGAAAAAATAATTAACTCTTCTAAAAGGAAAGACCATTCTGGCTGTAAAGAATTCTCCTCTTTTATCACCCCCCCCCCACACTAAGCTTTCTTGTAAGGAAGAGTGAAGGAGATGGAGTCCTGCATTGTTCTGACATTTCCAAATTTTCTGTTGGAGTTATTGATGAGCCCTCAACCTTACCCATGGTCACAAACTCGTCAACATGATAGCCTGCCAACTTTGACTGAGGTAAACTTCTGTGGCACTTCTCATTTGAAACCCTGTTCTGTGTTTTGTTGTCCTTTTCTTCTTATGAGTCTATTGCAGACGTAGACTTTTACAAGCTCTCTAAGGCCATGCTGTAGGTATAAATGGGTATGCGACTTCTCCTCTCCCTTTCTATTTTGGGAACAGAATTGGAAGGTGCGCTCCCTTTTTGTCTTTTTGCCTCCTCATCAGCTCCAGATCCAGTACTCATTCATTCAGGGCCCCCCCAATCTCTCTGCAGACTACAGTGCAAGCTTGGATGGTTCTTTCTATATTGTCCATGCCACTGGTGCTGATGCTTTCAGCACTAGTTGCTCCATTGACTTTAGGCTGGGAGTTGAGAGCTCGATGCATAGGTCAACATCGATGCCTTCATTATTGAGTTTCAGGTTCTTTTTTTTTCAATTCCTTAGGATTCTCTGCTCTATTGCAGCCAGTGTTAGCCTGATCTCAATGAGTCAACACAGGCTTGCACAGGCAATCTGGCCTAGCAGCAACAGTTTTGTCAGGCTCTGTACTGGTGCTGCAGCTGTCATTGCAGTGGACCCCAAAGCTTTTGTCATGGATAGTTTTCCCCCAGGCTTCCATTCATCTGATTTCTGTCCCTAGGGTGTTTTTCTCAACACTGTGTTAGCATCTTTCACTCTCTTTTTTTAGTCATTTTCTCTACTTGTTTTTACCATGGAATATTCTAACCAGGGAGAGTATCCTTTGTGGTGTATGGTATATGGAGTGCCAATTGAGATTTTAAAAGGTGGTCAACAGAGACACTTTTTTCCCCTTCTTTCAAAAAGTAAGACTGCTAAGAAAATTTCTAAACCTACCTTACTTAGACAGAATGCTGTCTGACTGCATATAGTTTTATACATTATATACTGTTATTCTTTTAGTACATGTCTTTGCTGTAAATCATACATATGCTCATGTTCCTGCCGACCTGTTGTCTAGGTAAAACATGTCTTGTTTAAGTTTTTATATCATATTATCTCCTACTGTATTGCTTTGTAACTGCTTTCCCCAACTTGTTCATTACTATGTGACATGGTAATATTTAATGAAAATGTGAATTATTTATGTATGCTTTGGAGTTTTTCATTATGAACGTCATGTGAAAAAGAGTATTATCACAGTTTGACTTTCCTAGTAAGGAAACAAACACATGCATATATATATATATATATATATATATATATATATATATATATATATATATATATATACACATATACATAGTAGGGTATACTACTCAAATACAAAAATAACTGGTTGTGTTCTTTTAGCTGCCGTAAGATATCAGTTTCCTAACCAGGGTTTGTGCAAGACCAGTTCCAGGATTCAGATAGGTGTAATAAAGTTTTTTAAAACTGGAAGTATTAGTAGTTGTAATATTTAATGGCAGGGAATTGCAAGTTTTGGCTATGCAGTTTGAGTAAGTTTTGGCTATGCAGTTTGAGTAAAGTGAAACTCCAGCTGCATTAAGTTTGGATATATTTAAGAAAGATTTGTTAGTGGAACATAATGCCCTGTTACTGGAGTAGCATATTAGTAGATTTTTGAATTACTGGTGTTTTTTGTGGCTGATTTAGTAGTCCATGGGTGATGGTGAATTGATTTATTATCAAGTAGGTGGTCAAGGAGGGTTGGTTCTTTCATGGCTGAAAAAGTAAGCTACATATCGGCACTGAAGAGTCCATGAGAGAGACTGCAAATAGAGGGCCTCCATGCTCTCCAGATAACAGAGGGTCTTGAAGGGACGTTATTCAGTAATGGATATGATGAGTGCTAAGTAAAGAGGAAGCAAGACAAATGTGTATCTAAAGGAGATGCCTTTGAAAATTAATTGTGCCCCAGCGAAGGATTTTAAAACTACTGTGTTAACTCATCATTTTACTCCAGCTGCAGTAATACTAAAAATTCTCAGACTGACTGCATCTTCTATCCTTTTAATTCTAGATGCTCGACTTTACACGAAAGTACCATAGCGGACCCCCAATAAGAGAACCACCTCCTCCTTGGGATGTAAACTTAGTTCTAGCTTCCTTCATTCTCCCTCCTTTCAAACTGGCTGCTACTTGTTCTCTGAAGTTCTTGATTTGGAAAACAATCTTCTTGACTGCTATTATCTCAGCTAGGAGGGTATCAGAGTTACAAGCTCTCTCATTTCATCCCCATTATTTAATTTTTCACAAAGACAGAGTTTCTCTCAGAACCAGTCCCTCCTTCCTACCAAAAGTTTGCTCTGAGTCGGATTTAAATCAGTCAATAGAAGTCCCCATTTTCTTCCCTAATCATGGCAACAAGGCAGAATATAAACTCCACTAACTGGATGTGCATAGACAGTTAGGTTTCTACTTGCACAGGACAAAAGAATTCAGAAAGTCTGACCAATTGTTTTTCTTTAAAAATTTGCTATGTCATTGAACTCTCTCACTCTTACCAGGCTTCAGAGAGACATTCTCAAGGAACTAGGTGAGGTGGTTCAGGATCCATTAGCTGCTGGGGGCTCAAGAAAAGATTGCCTCACAGCTAGGAACTTCTAAATTTAACTAACTTCCTCCATGCTGCCTCCATTTCCTTATGCAGCCGATGGAGCGAAGTAGAGCCAAGAGGCACAGGGTGGCACTTAGGCTGCTAGGGGCCTGATGTGCTTTGTAATTCTCAAGAGATCCCTTTAAGGCCCTTCACTAATACTTCTTCATGGTCTCGACTGTGTTCGGGCTCAGGTGAAGGACACCTTGACCAGGTGGGAGCAAGACGGCAAGACCCTTTCTGTTGTAGGAATCCATTTCTCCACTTCTTTCAAGACCCTATCCAAAAGGGCAGAAGGAGGGAAAAATGTGGTTTCATAAATTCAGGAGTCACGCCGATACATCGGTCAGCTTACTCCTCAGAGGCAGAGGGGGTAATAACAACAGACTTCTAGAGGCAGAGGGGTCCAAGAGAATCAGGGCAGCAGGAGCCTCTCTGATAAACCCTCTTCCAGCATCCCTGAGAGGCTGTCTGAATTGTCCACCCTTGGAGTCAGTCGGGGAAGATTGTCGCCACTCCAATAGCCTGGCTGCTCCGTATCTCAAGACAAATGGGTACAGTCGGTATCATATCCTCAGGGATACACAGTATTCCTTTCTCGAGATATCCTGCCTCATCTAGTCCTCCAGACGCTCACACGGCCTAAGGGAATTGGCAAAGCTGGGAGGTATCAAAGCTCCTAGCAAAAAGAGTCACCCAACTGCTCCACATCAAGTAGGATCCGCATCTACTCAAGATTCTTTTTGGTCCCCAAAAGGACGTGAGATTGGAGACCAATTTTAGGACTCAGCAAAACTAAACAAGTTTGTCAAGAAGGCAAGACTGATGGTCACGCTTCAGTCCATTCCTACTCCTTGGGCAAGGACAACTGGATGTGCCTAATAGACCTTCAGGATGACTATCACATAAAAATTCACAGGCCCAGAAGGTTTCTCCGCCGCTGGGGACCACACTAATTCAGAGCCCTGCCTCTTTGGGCCTCACTACAGCCCCCAGAGTCTTTACCAAATGTATGGCAGTGGTCACGGGCTCATCTGAGACGTCAAGGATTCCAGGTGTTTCAAGTATTCCAGATGACTCTAGCCTCTCTGCCACCACCAGGCATCAACTTCTCAAGGCCAGAGACTACACCCTTCACATCTGCAACCACTGGGGATTTCTGTAACCAAAAAATCTTCTGTCATTTGCCACCTATTAATACCTTTATAGACGAGAATTAGACACTGTCAGTAATGTTAACGAGACTCACAAAACCAAAGAGAATTCTGGACATCCAAAAGTAATGCTCAATCATATTACTCAACAAGAGAATCAGGGCCAGATTTATCCTGAAGGTTCTAGGTCTTGCGTGGCTGCGCTATTGTTCTACTGCCGCTAGTCTCTTCCACATGCTCTTCTGCAGTGGATGTTGTTCACCAGTGGTCATTCCAGCAGCTCCCCATGCGACACGCAGATATTTGTGACACAATCGCGGCAAGAGCCATCTAACCTGGTGGATGTCTTCCGCGAACTCCATCAGGGCCAACTGTTTGTTCCCCCAGTCCCGTTGCTGCTAGTCACTTCCGGATGCCTCTCTGATCAGTAAGTATTGTCAGGGCAGGATGGTCCATGGACTTGCAACCAATAGAATACCATCTGCACATAAATGTCCTAGAGAGATGAGAGCAGTGCAAGCTTTAACGCTGTATAACTCAACTTAATTTCTTCCTTTTAGGACTATTGCAGTTCAGATGGACAACATGTCCGTAGTCTGGTATATCAACAAGCAGGGCGACCAGGTCCTACCCACTGTGCTCCAGAAGCTCTGGAGACTTTGCAATGGGCAATCTCCTCTCATCGGTTTCTGATAGCAACGCATAATTCCCTCGAAATCCAAACCTCTTAGCGACAGGCTGAGCAGAGCTATTCTCATGCTACACGAGTGGTCTCTCAACACCTAGATTTTTCAGAAGCGGGGCGGCCCCTTTGCTGCTTGTAATTTTGCTACACCCCAAAACAGCAAATGCCTAGACTTCTTTCACTCTCTTTCTCTACCAGGCCATCCTGTATTTCACCCAGGATTGGCCCCGACTTTTAGTTTTCCTCCATACCCACTTCTATCCCTCAAGTAATTCAGAAAGCTACCGTATTGAGAGCCAAGTTGATTCTCATTGCCCCCACTGGCCCCAAATTTGGCTTCACCTACATCACATTCCTGTGGGTGGCAGCTTGGCATCTGACCCAGTTCCAGATCTTCTGACCCACCCACATTCAACTGTACCCGGTCCATTCCTTCCTCAACCCTCACTGCTTGGTTGCTCCACTTCCTTCCCTCTTAGCCAGGCTTCCTATGATCTCGACCCTGTTAGAGAGATCCAGTAGCTTCTCTAAAGTCCTCTACTAGAAGGATTTATGCTAGTAAATGGCAACGTTTTTCCTTTCCCGGCAAAGCTCCAGAGACTTAGATCCCTTTACTGCTCCTGTGCATTCAGTCTTGGAATTCTTAGCTGAGATTTTTCAATCGGGTTCTTTTCTCTCCATCTACAGTTAAGGTTCACTGGCAGCTATCTCAAATTTTCATGTGGGCTTAGCGGATCAAAAATATTATGTCCCACAAGCCTTTGCAAAGCTTTTCTGAGAGGGATATTTCTCCCAAAACCCTCCTATCAAAGATCCTCCGCGAATGGGATTTGAATTTAATGCTGGCATCCTGATACTACCCCTTGAACCCAGCCAGTTTCATGCCTATTAAAACCTCTTTCCTGGGAAGACAATTTTTCTAGTTGTTGGCATTTCCAGCCAGAAGGGTGTCTGAACTTCAGGCTCTCTGTGTCCTGCTTCCCATATTTGGTTTTCTACAAAGATAGGTATCATTAAGAACCAATCCATCCTTTTTGCTCAAGATTGCTTCCCCAGAAGAATATCAACCAATCTATTGATTTGCTGCCTTTTTCCCTAATTATTCTAACAAGTCGGAACAAAAACTTCTCAATTGTTTGATGTCTATATCGGCCAACTCAGGTATACTTGACAGAACTAAACAATTCAGGAAATCTTGATCAACTGTTTCCTTTTTCTTATGCAGAAAACAGGAAAGGTCTTACGGGTCTCCAAAATGACCCATTCAGATGGCTGTCTCTATCATTTCTATGTTTATCTTCTAGGGGCAAGCAACTGCCTCAAAACCAAAAAGCACATTCTACCAGAGCCTAGCCACTTCCACACAGTTTTCTTTCAGGATAGGCTACCTATTGACATCATTTCAGCAGCCACTTCTGGGGCCACCTCGCCACCTTTGTTTCTCATTACAAATTGGACTTTGGCCTCCAGGACAGGGCTAGGCCGGTTCCACAGTTCTCGGGTGAGTTCGTTCCATTGAGCCACCCAGGATAGAGGTGTGCTAGGGACGCTGTCTCATCCAGTAGTATGAAGCTTGACAACTTAACATTGCTATGTACCTACCTATAACGCTCCATGTTATTGTCTTTCTCGCCTTTCTTTCTTAAGGCCCCTCCCTCCCTTCCCCTAGCCTGACAGACCTTAGTTGTACTCTTTTCTGGGGCTGGTTCACTTTTTCCATGAGCCCCAGTAGGAAGTGTCACTACTGTGGTTTCTTCACATTTAGTTTGTCTTCTTCCTGTGAAGAAGTGTTTACGGTGGTTTTTCTAGAAGCACTAAACGGTGATCTGAGGTAGTCACGCTTTGCATCATGGGATATAGGCTGCCTCTGAGCTGATAAAATTAGCTCGAAGAAGTAAGTGCCGAAATGGAGCCGCAGGACGGTCTTAACCCATCCAGCAAGAAAGAAGGCGAGAAGACAACTAACATGGAACGCTATGGTAGGTATTATTAACTTGTACTGGCTATACTTCAGAAACACAGGGTCTTTAAACCCATGTGATGCTTGTAAAATATCCCAGTTAATGTCCAAACCAAAGTATCGTAGGGATAGGTGTGCTGAAACATGGCGTCCACAGCCAAAGGGGTTTGGCTTTATTAGGACTTTAACTTAGCCAAAGTATCTTGAAAAGTAAAAGTCATGGGTATTCAGCAAGAGACATGAAGAAAAGAGGCTACAGAGAAGACAACTAACATGGAACGCTATGGTAGGTACATTAACTTCTAATTTGGCTTCAGAAACACAGGGTCTTTAAACCCCATGTGATGCTTGTAAATATCCTGTGCTAATGTCCAAACCAAAGTATTGATAGTAAAAGCTGAAACGTATAGTCCACAGCTAAAGGGGTTTGGCTTTTATTAGACTTAACTTTAGCCAAAAAGACTTGAAAAGTAAAAGTCATAAGTATTCCTGTAGCCATGTAGCTTAAAAACTAGATGTCTTAAGGCATTTGCATATATCTCTATGGACCTGCATTGCAGGAGGTTTAAGGTATCACACAGTGAAAACTTCCTAGCTTGGCTGGGTTTTTTCTTGCAGTTTTTACTGAATGTTTTTTTTTTTGTGTGTGACATTTTATCCATTGGTTTGATGTTGCTAAATTATTCCTCCTGCAAAGGGAAGGTAAACATTGAGTATCAGAGTTTTGAAAAGCAGTGTCAAAATTAAAGTAGGAGAACTCGCACAGACACCAGTGAATATTCATTGCTTTCTACAATGACTGTTAGTTGACCAATTTTTTTTATAATGTAGCCGCAATTTTTATGAAATTGTATAAATGATCATCTAGCTATAACGTAAGACATCACTGTCCCCAGTTTGGCATGTCACCCAAATATGTTCACTACTTTTGCATGAGCTGTTGCAAATGGTCTTGGGCTTCCTTTGCTCTGGCAGTTATTCTTGTGGGGAAATTTCTTCATATTTGCCTTCTCTGATGAAGTTGATCCCTGTGACTGCTTCTACCTCTGGCTTAAGTTGGCAACGCTTCTGCAGTTTCCTTTGCTTTTTCCAAGTTTATCTTGCCTAGCTTTTCTCCTATACCGATGTTTGGTGCCATTTTGCTGTGTCACTTCATTTAATGCCAGCTAGTTCTGTCAAATTTAATTTGTAGAATGTTTGAATTAAGGTTCCTTGCACCACGTCATGCTCTACTTGCTGCCTTTTATGACAGCCAGTTTACAGGTGTTGTAGCTGATTCTGTAACTTTATAGTGGAAAATTGGGATTTATAAATTTGTGTTAATGGGTACCTCTTATCTTGATGAGTGTTTTTGCAGTTTGTGAAGTAAGTCTAAACCAAGCAAACTGGTCATTGTGTCAGCTTATTCTCAGATGAGTACGAGGCCATCAGTTTCTATGCTCTGTTGAGAGGGGAAGTAGGAATAAATCCCATAAGAACACAGGAAAAAATAATTAACTTCTAAAAGGAAAGACCATTCTGGCTGTAAAGCAATTCTCTTTATCACCCCCACACCTGCTTTCTTGTAAGTGAAGAGTACAGAGTCCTGCATTGTTCTGATTTCCAAATTTCTGTTGAGTTATTGATGAGCCCTCAACCTACCTTAAGGTCACAAACTCTGCCAACATGATAGCCTGCCAACTTTGACTGAGGTGAACTTCTGTGGCACTTCTCATTTGAAAACCCTGTTCTGTGTTTTGTTGTCCTTTTTTCTTCTTATGAGTCTATTGCAGACGTAGACTTTACAAGCTCTCTAAGGCCATGCTAGGTATAAATGGGTATGCTAATTTCTCCCTCCCTTTCTATTTTGGGAACAGAATTGAAGGTGCGCCCTCTTTTTGTCTTTGCCTCCTCATCAGCTCCAGGATCCAGTACTCATTCATTCAGGGCCTCCCCAATCTCTGCAGACTACAGTGCAAGCTTGATGGTTCTTTTCTATATTGTCCATGCCACTGTTGATGCTTTCAGCACTAGCTGCTCCATTGACTTTAGGTCGAGTTGAGCCCATGCATAGGTCAACATCGATGCCTTCATTATTGAGTTTCAGGTTCTTTTTTTTCAATTCCTTTAGGATTCTCTGCTCTATTGCAGCCAGTGTTGCCTGATCTCAATGAGTCAACATATATTTAAACAGGCAATCTAGCCTAGCAGCAACAGTTTGTCAGGCTCTGTAATTAAAAGTGCTGCAGCTGTCATTGCAGTGGACCCCAAAGCTTTGTCATGGATAGTTTTCCCAGGCTTCCATTCATCTGATTTCTGTCCCAGGGTGTTTTTTCTCAACACTGTGTTAGCATCTTTTCACCTCTTTTTTAGCCATTTTTCTACTTGTTTTACTTCATGGAATATTCTAACCAGGGAGAGTATCCTTTTGTGTGGTGTAAGTGGTATGGAGTGCCACAGATTTAAAAGGTGCACACACACATCTTTTCCCCTTCTTTCAAAAAGTAAGACTGCTAAGAAAAATTTCTAAAACTCTATCTTACTTAGACAGAATGCTGTCTGACTGCATATAGTTTTATACATTATATACTTTCAAGTTATTCTTTTTAGTACATGTCTTTTGCTAAAATCCCCATGTTCATGTTCCTGCCCCACCTGTTGTCTAGGTAAAACATGTCTTGTTTAAGTTTATATCATATTATCTCCTACTGTATTGCTTTGTAACTGCTTTC
>NC_056741.1:1286030324-1286165324 GCF_019279795.1 Protopterus annectens | reverse complement strand
AGATCTCACTTTCATTTTTACATATGGGTTCGGAGCCAATCTTCGTCTCCGACTCCGCTGATTTACAAGCTGGAAGACTTCTGGTTGGTTCTTGTCTAAGCCGGTATCCCGTGGTGCACCAGTACAATCCCTAGATCTCTCTTGCCGTGTCGACGAGTTTGGTTGTGCTTCTCTTGACCCTGGCTAAGTTTTTAAAATTCTTTATATTCAGTATTGTATTTCGATGCTTTATTAGAAATTTTGTTGTATATTTAGTGTTGTTAATATATTAGGCAGTTATATTGCTTGTCCTTTTTTGAGTGCAACTTAGTTTACTAGTGGTTATTGGCATCCTGTGTGCCAGTTAGTTTTAGACACTGTTGCGCATTTTTTGATTATTAGGTAGAGTATTAGTTTTTGGCGGTTTTCCGCTCTTAGTCAACAGGGGCTCTTGTTATCTTGCCTGTTGTTATTCTGACCTTTTTTTGGTCACCGTTGGCAGTTAGTGTTCTGCTATATTGAGATTGTTTGTTTTTGGCGGGGATCCGCTTGTGAATTTGCTAGGATTGCAGCCTCCCTAGTATACTACCTGGTATTAGAAATATAGAAGTATAGAAATGTATTGTGTCATTTATGGTTTCTCTTGTGTGAGTGGGCTTTCCTTTCTGGTCTGTTTAAATTAGAAGACCTGGCTTTCTCTACACTGGGCTAGGCCAGTTTAAGTTAGAGGGCCTAGTCCTTGTGTAACTCCTCCTTAGGGCTAGGCCCGTTTTAGTTAGAGGACCTAGTCCTTCTCCCTTTTCTCTTTCAATCTCTCTGGGTTTTGAGTGTGTAATAATGTCTAAGGAAAATAAGGAGCATAAACCCTCTGGGTTCAAAAAGTGCATGAAATTCTCCCAAAAGATGTCTTTAATGGATGGCCACAGTAGCTGTGTCTACTGCCTATGGGCCATCCACTTGCATAAATCGTGCTTGTTCTTCCATGCTTTCTCTCCTAGAGTGTTACAGGAGAGAAAGAACAAACTCATACCCGAGGCTCTGTTGAAACCATGCTTTGAGGAAGCACTGTCCAGTTCTCTTCCTCTGTCTGGGAAATCAGAATCCTCAAAAAGGCCTTCTCCGGCACCAGCTGGTGTCTCTGAGCCACCTCCTAAATGGTTGAAACGGTCCAAATCTGCCTGCTCGGCTCCTCAGCCTTCGGAGCCGAAGGAGAGCATCATGGTGGTGTCAAAGTCAGTTACAGGTGTTTCGGAGTCTATCTCTGTACCTATTGATACAGCAGTTGACTCTGCTACTCGCAGCCAGTCTGCAAGCTCCCTACCGGTTTCCGTAACAATGAAGTCTCCAGTGCCCCACAAGTCAAAATCCCCTACTTATGTCTTCCAGGAGCCTCTGAGAAGATGAAGTGGAGAGGGTAGTGCTGAGACTCCTGAAGTCATCTGCCTTACCAAAATTATTGTTGGCTCTGACCCAGTCGGCTCTGGAGCCACTTGGCGCAGCTTTGCCCTTGTCTGCTATTACTCCTCTGAGCCATGCTGGCCTTTCAGAGCCAGAGTGCTTGGTGCCAACAGAGGAAATGCCAGCTCCAGCTCACTTTGTTGCTGCCTTAGAACCGGGTTCGGCTCCGACACGCTCGATGCTATCCGTCGTGTCCAGGGGCCGAAGCTCTCCTGTCAACACCGACAGGGAGGGTTGGAATCAATCTTCGGTTCCGAGCCTTCCTCTCGGTGCTTTGGCCAGAATGAGCTCGGACCCTGCATCTATCTCGGAGCCAACAGCTCTGGCTCCGGCACCGATCCTCTTCTCTTCAGATCTGGGGAGGTCTTCAGAGTCGGTGAGGTCGGAGTTTGAGATGTCGAGGAATGTGCTATCTCATTCTCCAGCCCTTACCAGTGGCACCAGCACTCTTCCCCCGAGAGCACTCACTTCAGTCTCAGCCCCTACTCTCTCTGGAGACAGCAGAAACCCGCAGCCTCAGGAGCCATCGGCTGGTGGCCCCCACTCTTTCGAGGCTTCCCTGGAATGTCCTTCCGAGGAGCCTCCCCGTAAAAGGTTATGTAAGAGGAAACATGTCGACTCCTAGCATGAGTCTTTGACATCGGACACTGACCTCGAGGAGTTGCAAGGGTCCCCCAAGTCGTTCTCTGATGATGTCTGCTTTGTGGACATTTTAGAGATCCTTAGGTAGAGGTGCGACTGGCCCACAGTTAACCCTTCTGATGAGGAGTTGGTGTACATGAAGGCTTTCGGGTCTCAACCTTCTGCCTCTTGGGTGTCTCCACCTTTTGACGAACTGATGGATCTAGTTAGTCGAAAGGTGTGGGATACTGCTGACACCATCGAGCCAGTCCCCAGGAGACCAAACAAGTTCTTGTCTGCCCCTCCTGGTAAAGAGTTCTTGTCCAAGGGCGTTCCTGTAGATGCCATGGTGGTGACGACAGCCACGACGAAGGAGTTGGCGGAGACTTCCATCTATTCTTCCACCAAACAAGGAGTCTCAACAGATGGACAGATTTTTTAAACGTATCTTTAGTTCAACTGCATTTACCCTTCAATCACTGAACTATCTCACGCACTTCACGAGTTTGCAGAGGGATCTCCTCAAGGAGTTAGGAGATTCCATACAAGGTGTGTGTACTGAGGGAGTTCCTGACAAGATTTCTGCTCAGTTGTCCACCTTAAATTCTGTGGTGAACTCCTCCATGCGACTCATGCTGCGGATGGAGCGAGTAGAGCAGCGGGTTCTGGAGTTGCCTTGAGGCACCACTCCTGGATGCGCTTATTTAATTTTGCTGAACTGTTCAAGTCTGCTTTCACCAACGCCCCATTTGATGGTTCCTCATTGTTGGGTTCCAAGGTAAAGGATATACTCACTTGGTGTGAGCAAGAAGGAAAGACGCTTTCTGCCCTGGAAGTGCATTTTACTGTCTCTTCCAGACAATACCTCAACTGTGAAAAGGGCGGTAAAATGTGGTTCAAGAAGTCCCAGAGGGTCTTTCCTGACACACAGGGTGAATCCTTCTTCAGAGGCAGAGGAGGAGGAAACTGCAGATGTCGCCCTAGAGGCAGGGGCGGTCCGCAATACCAACAAGGCCGTGATTCCTTTCGAGGACGGCTTTATCAGCGCTCCTGATGTGGAGCCCGACTGCGCTTCTCTGGGGCCGGTCGGGGATCGCATTTCTTTGTACCAAGAAGCCTGGCTAAATATCACCTAAGACAAGTGGGTACAAAGAGTTGTTACCAGAGGCTCTATCATACCCTTTTCCTTATCACCGTTTGTCCCCAAAAGGATCCCAGATGTACCACCCAATCACAGGGATCAGGCAACTGTGGAGATCAACAAGTTGCTCTTAAAAAGAGTCATCCAGCCCGTCCCAGCAGACAAGATAGGATCTGGAACTTACTCCAGCTTCTTTTTAGTTCCAAAACTAACCGGAGATTGGAGGCCATTGGACCTCAGCAGATTGAACGAATCAGTGAAGAAGGACAAGTTTCAGATGGTAACACTGCAGTCTATACTCCCGTTGTTAGGGAAAGACTTTTGGATGTGCTCTCTGGATCTTCAGGACGCCTACTACCACATAAAAATGGACAAGGCGTCCAGAAGCCTTCTATGCTTCCGGCTGGGAGCCAGTCACTATCAGTTTTGCGCTCTGCCCTTTGGTCTCATCACAGCTCCCAGGGTGTTCACCAAATGCATGGCAGTAGTGGCAACTCACCTGAGACGTCAGGGATTCCAGGTGGGTCCGACTGGCTCCTGACCCGCCCCCACCAGGCATCTACTTCTCCAAAACAGGGATGCCATGATTCAATTTTGTGCTCAGTTAGGGATCTCCATAAATTGGAAAAATCTGCATTATTGCCCGGTCAATCTGATTTTTATAGGCGCAGAGGTAGACACAGTGAACATGACAGCTCGTCTCCCCACCGAAAGGGCACAGAACTTAATCTCCCAAGTTCAACATTTCCTTCCATTGCGAAAAGTCAAAACGAAGTGGGTTCTTCAGCTCCTCGGGACTATGGCTTCCACAATTCTATTAGTACCATTAGCCAGGTTGCACTTGAGAATTCTCCAGTGGCTTTTGTCTTCCCAATGGTCCTTCCAATATCTCCCACTGAGTCATCCTGTCCTGCTGACGGAATCATGCAAGAAGGACATTCTTTGGTGGATAGCTCACAATCAACTGATCACTGATGCCCCCTTTGTTCCGGCCCAACCCGTTGCCACTGTGACCACGGGTGCCTCCCAGATAGGGTGGGGGGGGGGCATTATCTCGGCAGGACTGTCCAAGACACATGGCAAGAACATGAGGCTCATCTGTATATCAATGTTCTGGAGATGAGGGTGGTGCTTCTGGCAGTGCAAGCCTTCAAGACATTCTTCCTCTAGGGAGAATTGCGATACAATCAGACAACATGTCGGTGGTTTGGTATATCAACAAACAGGGCGGTACCAGATCTTACCCACTCTGTTGAGAGGCCATGCGAGTTTGGGAATGGGCGATTTCTTCCCAGCGCTTTTTGGTTGCAAAGCACATTCCAGGGACAACTGACGTGATAGCTGACAAGCTCAGCCGGGCAATCCTGTTGCCTCACGAGTGGTCTCTGAAACGGGAAACAGTGAATCAGATTTTCCGGAAATGGGGACAGCCTTGCTGCGACCTTTTTGCCAGCCCAGTCAATACCAAATGCAGTAGCTATTTTTCCGTCATTCCCCCTCCGGGGGAGACTCCCAGAGATGCTCTGGCTCACGATTAGCCCATGGGACTTCTGTATGCCTTTCCTCCAATCCCTCTCATTTCCAAAGTGATTCAGAAAGCCAGTCAGCTGGGAAGCAAGTTGATCCTCATTGCTCCTTACTGGCCTCATCAGGTCTGGTTCCCCTTCCTCGAGCCTCTCCTCTTGGACGATCCTTGGATTCTGGACCCAGCTCCAGATCTATAGACTCACATGTCTGGTTCGTTACACCCCTCAATCCACATCCTCAAATTGACAGCGTGGCTGCTCCAGTTCCATCCCTAGTCAGGCTTCATGATGTATCATCCTTAGTGTCACATATTCTTATGTCCTCCCATAAACCTTCAACTAGGAGGCTGTATGGCAGTAAATGGAAAAGATTGTCTATTTGGGCACAGAGAATGAATGTAGATTCATACACTGCTTCTATCCCTGTGATTCTGGATTTTCTTTCTGAGCTTTTTCAGCAAGGATCTGCCACTGCCACTATCAGAGTCCAATTGGCGGCAATTTCTCATTTTCACTTAGGTTTTCCAGATACCAATTTAATGTCTGATAAACTATGCAAGACCTTTTTGAAAGGGGCCATTCTATTGAGACCACCTCTGCAAGAACCAGTGGCTTCTTGGGATTTAAATTTTGTGTTGTCCAAATTGACATCTTTCCCCGAACCTTCCCACTCATCTTCACAAAAATGTTTGTCTTTGAAGACCTTGTTTTTGGTAGCTATCACATCAGCTAGACAGGTATCGGAGCTACAAGCCTGGTCTATTAAGCCACCGTATTTGATTTTTCACAAAGACAGTGTGTCATTGCGTACTAATCCCTCCTTTGTCCCCAAAGTTTGTTCTAATGCTACCATAAACCAATCAGCAGAACTCCCAATTTTCTTCCCTAACCAATGTAATGCAGCTGAGTGCCGTTTTTATCAGCTAGACGTTCATAGACAACTATGTTTTTATCTACAGCGGACTAAGGTTTTCAGGAAATCAGATAAATTATTAATTTCCTTTTCTGACTCTAGATTGGGCTTGCCAGTTTCTAAAGTGACACTATCTAATTGGATTTCCAGTTGTATAGCCTTTATCTATAGCTCGGAGGGCAAACCTTTACCCTGCAGGATCAAGGCTCATTCTACCAGGTCGCTGTCTACCTCTGCAACCTTTCAAGCCAGGGTACCACTTGATAATATTTGTGCCGCAGCTACGTGGGCTACCCCTCACACTTTTATTACACATTACAAATTGGATTTGGCATCCAGGGGTAGAGCATCCTTTGGCTCCACGGTGCTCAAGAGTATTTTCCAATGAGCCAGCCAAGAATAAGGCGCTAAGGACGCTGTCCCATATGTAAAACTGAAGGCAAGATCGGGCTACCTAACATAAAGATGTTATGTACTCACCATAAAGTTCCATGTTGGTAGTCCATCTCACCCTTCATTTTTACCACCTTCCTGCCCCCATCCTGGAAGATCTGGATGTAATAATTTGGTTGCCCTTGGTTGGAGACCCTTTAGTATTGGTTGTTTTTATGGTGGTTATTCTAGTGAGTAGCAAACAAGATCTGGGGATTGTACTGGTGCACCATGGGATACCTGCTTAGCCACGAGCCAACCAGAAGTCTTCCCGCTTGTAAATCGATCGAGTCGGAGAACCCATATATAAAAATGAAGGGTGAGATGGACTACCAGCAAGGAACGTTATGGTGAGTACATAACTTCTTTTTTTCGTTCGCCCCTCTTAAGAAAGGAGCCACCATGGGACTTTAATGTTGAAACATTAACTTGCCCACCCTTTGAGCTGTCATCCTCAGTAGAACTACATTTTCTTAACTAGAAAACATGGTTTCTTGTAGCAGTCATGTCAGCAAGTAGAATTTGTGATGCACACACTACTTTTCAGATTTCCTCAAAGAGTTTTGCTAAGAAACTAATACATCCACTCATTCCAGAAGTTGTTTGAGTCCAACCCCAACCAACTGATTCATCTACCAGTATTTTTTCCAAACTATTCCAATAGAGGAGAGTTCATTCTCCATACTTTAGCTGTCCATAGACATGCATGGTTTACTGTCACCTTACAAAATATATATGAATTCACAGCTGCTTTTCTGTTGTCTCTTGTATATTAGACTGCAAAGTATTCAAAATAATACTGTCAGATTGTGTAACCTTTGTGTATATATTGAAAAACAAAACCTTGCAATTCAGACCAAAGGCTCACTTAATGAGGTCTGTGTTAGTATCCACTGCTGCTTTCAAAAAATTCTTCACTGGATGATATTTATGGTCTATATTGCATACCTTCTTCAAGCACTTGATATCAGACATTATCTCTAGATCAAGATCTTCTTTGGAGCTACCATCTTAAAAAGGTATCCTGTCATGATTCCACCCAAAAAAATTAGGTAACTTGGGATTCTGTTCCAACAGTCAAAATGAATAAGCATGGTGAAATGGGATACAGAAGTGATGTATATGCTATAATGCTGTATCCTTTTCATCCATTGCCCATTTGATTCAGTGTCCCACCCACTTTCCCCTTTCCAAACTTTCACTGTTCACACTCAGAAGGACCCAGTAGACCTATTTTAAACCTGTCCTCTTTTGTTATCCCACCTATTCCTTCCAGTACTAATCGACTTCAAACTCCATCTGCTGCAGGGTGGGCGACAGGTGCACTGTTGGAGCAAGAAAGGAGCTCAAAGCTGAGAGCTTAGCTAGCAGTTGCCTGATCAGACCTGTGAGTTGGCCTAGTCCCAACAATTGAATCATATAGACTAGAGATGGAAAGTATCCAGAGTTATGGTAAGTACGTAGATTCTATTTTTCACTTCTTGATGCAGTCATCACTATTTTAGCATTGCATCTGCCTCTTTAAAGCCCCTACTAACACAACAGCATAATACAGCATTGCATCCTTATTCATATCTGTGCCTTTCATTTTGAACAATAGAATTTATAATTCCACACATTTCTTTTTCAAGGTAAGTATTGACCCCCAGTAAAGAAAGCTAAAATATTTTCTGAAAAATCTTAACTTAAAAAGGGGGTCATTTCTTAGGCACCTTTTACAGGCCTGGACCTCTTGAATTGTCTGTTACCAAATGTATTACACTATGTTAACTGTCACTTTGTCCATCTATTTTTGTTTGTGTGTGTAGATCAAAGTACACGTGTCTGCAATTTCTGCTTTTGATAGTTTTTCTCAGATTGAAACAAACCTGTAAGGTCTTAAGGTGTTTTGTATGTTTAAGACCACCAAAATGGCGTGATTTTTTCTCCTCAGAATTTGAACTTTCATGGCAAGATACAGATGACTTTTCCAACATTCAAGATTCAGTGGTCATTAGCTGTTTTTCCTGGAAAACACTGTAGTTAAAACCGTTTCAAGTGCAAGAAAAAAACAAATGTGCAAAACCACCTTATATGCTATTGCTAACCCAAGACAAAAGATGTCTGTAAAAACTGACCTCCTCTTCAAGCTCAGAGTTTCCTCTACTGTCTATTTCAGCCGGTCTGTTTAGGTTTCATTTTTTCTTTGCAAGCTAATAGATTGAATTTGAGTGCCTTGTACACTGGATGACCACAGACAGCTAAGTTGCTACAGTAGGAAAAGTCTCACTCTCAGTTAAAAGTTTTTTCATCTGCTTCAGAAAAAAAAAAGGAAAGTCCACCTGCTTTCAGGCAAAGTTTGACAAATGCGTATTTTAATGTATTATCTTTTGTTACATAGCGTATCTGTTTTGGGTACTGTTAAAGTCTGCAGCATATTTTGGAAATGTTTCTACACAGGTATTTTGGGAACTGAAACTTAAAAGTTCAGTCTAGAAGCATGGCAGGGGGTGGCACAGCTGTGCTACAGGATGTCCTGTAGCTGTACAGGAGATGCTGTTACCTCTCAGGGGTATTCATGTAATACTTTCTGTTAAAATGACAGTTTCCAAAGATGATGATGCAGTTGTGTAAGGTACTTGACATATTCAAGGATTGCTTCCTTTCCTTGTATCTTATTTTGTATTTGATTGGCTCATTATAATAGAAGCAAACATTTCCTAACTGCAATTGCCCACTCACACCTACTCTCTACCCTTCTATATGCCCCCCCCCCCATACTCTCCAATCTGAGCAAAACTGAACTTAGTGAGCTCTCTCACTGTTACAACCATAGTGCCAGATTTGCCATAGGCTCAACATATAGGACACATCACTGTCAAAACCTCAGTCTTCTCAGGTGGCTAGAACTGCCTAGCCTACTTCTGTTCAATCAGCATATAGTAGCACACAAAATTCTGTACCATCCTGAAAATACTCTAGCACTCGAAAATATCATAAAGCCATACAGTAATTCAAGGCAACTACGATCATCCAATAAACTGTTGGTCCAAACCCGCAAAGTTGTTAACTCAGCCGGCAACTCCCTGTTTGCAAACGTTGTCGGTAAAACCTGGAATTCACTTCCATCTAACCTTATCTTCGAACCTTCTTTAAGTCTCTTCAAAAAAGGCCTCAAACAGTATTTTAAAGAACACTGGCTTTGTCCCTGTACTAACCCTGATTAATCACTACTTATTCAATGCCTTATTTAAATTAATATTGTACGCATCTCTTGCTCATAATAGCGTGCTGCAACCTGTTGTTTTTGTGTACTATTACACACTGTCTGTATTGTGAGTACCTACTAGAGGGCTTTGTAAATATGTTTGACTCATATATGTTATGTTCTATCTGTGTTATCTGGAGCTTTTCTCCCTGGGCCTCTGCTGAAAATAGACATATATCCAGTCGGACTATCCCGGTCAACAAATGTACAATAAATATATTGTAGTGCATTTAGTGCTTCATAATATTTATAAGGGTTTTTAGTGTTGTGGTTGCTTGCAATACTCTTGCTGTTTATCTGGGCCCAGAGAATTTATCACAAGCATGCCTTCCCTGGAGGGCGTTTGGGCTTGAAAGACCACATTCCAGTGCAGGATTTATGTGGGATTTCCATGCCACCTAGGTCAGTACTTTTGCAAGTATGAGGCCATCCAGCTGGCCAAGTGCAGATCAGAAAGTGAATACACCCATGTATGTAATGTATTACTGTTACAGTGACCTCTTGTTGGATGTCTTCTGTTATGGTAGGTATTTTGTACATCAACAAGATGCTTCATTGAGACCCACTTCACCAAGTTCCTGTTTCTTCGAACATTTATTGCCTTCCCTGAGGTTATATGACCTTGGAGAAGGTTATGTTAATTAGCGGGGTGTGGGGGGTCTTAACTCCCTGCATATGAGGTGAGAGGCTTGGCCCCTTTATCACCAAAGGCTATTGTTTTTAAATCGGGACCCAGTTGTATTGTCTTGATCTAGTGTACCATAGCCTTTCTACAGAAATGTGCTTTCCCACTATTTCCCTCTGTCCTCAGAGAATTGAAATGTTGAAAAGCAGCAGAGGTTCATCATCATTCATTTTGATTACTGCTGTAGTAGCCTTAGCTATATGGATTATATCCTGCCAAGGCTATAATAGCTGTCCAGCTTCCAACTCTTCAGGCATGTTCCACTCTCCAAACTGTCAAGCACCTTGAGTTGAGCTGACTTAAGCAAGTTTGAGTACAAATCCCTTCAAAGCTTTACTGCCACCAAAGAGTGTGCTCCTATGAGGCTTTTGAGGATCAACAGCCTGCTTGTGCTTTCATTTGCTAGGCAGATAAGTTCCCTTTGGGCGAGATCCATTTTCTTAAATGTATTGACGTTTTATTACTTTCTTCTTCAGGAAAAATATTAAAGCTGGGGGTGTTGTCTAAACTGACTGCCCCGAGACTTTAGCATGCTTTCAAATGGAGCACTCGTTTTTTTCTGTCAGTCTAAAAGTAATGTTATCTAACTGAAATTTTTTTTTTCTTTGGAGTAATTAACTTTTCCTTGCTGGAGCTGGCATAGTGTTTCAAAGTGTTTTCTACTGTTTTTTTTCTGTGAAAAAGGTAACTTGTGTATTGGTAGTTTTACTAGCATGTGCTGCTTGTCTTCCTGAGGGAAAGAGGCACTATTTTTGGCCTGACCATAGAACAGATTACCATTCCCATGGTCAATATATTCAAGCTAGAAAAAGAAAGTTAAGTAAACAGCCTTTGCCAAAACAGCAGGCTAACAATTTGCCTGAGCCGCAGGTGAGTGACTCTGCTATGGCCATTTATTGTACCTCAGAACACTTATCTTTTACCCCAGATCCCTCTGGTGTAGCACCTAGAGCCACTGTGGACCAGGGGTTAGCCACATTTTCTGCAGCTGTTGGGAGTCCCCTCAGTGGGCAAGGGAGAGCCACTCTTGCTAGTCCTGGGAGACTGAGCAGGGAAAGTTTCCCTGTTGTGTCAGAATGCTGTACCCATCTGTGCGGAAGCCGCTGCTGCCATTAGTAACATGGGTGGCTCCGTTTATCCTGTCAAAAATCAATGGATAACCAAGCATGTATCCACTCCTCCTCAGATCTCTTTAAAGAGGAGTAGTTTACTGAGCTTGACTTGGGATTCAATTCAGACTGTTGATCCTTTTTGTAAAGTAGTTTCTGGTAAAAGAAAGAGGAATTCCACTTTTCCCAAAGAGACTCAAGATTATGAATCTGGACAGGAATATGCAAGGATGGATTATTTTTTTTTTTTCTTAGATTGTTGATTCAGAATCTGAGCACAGCTCAGTTTGATTCATCTTGTGGGGATTTCTTTTTCTCTGAGACTATTGCTAAAATGTTGTATTGTTTTCAGTGGGAGAGCAGTGAGGTTTCTCAGTCCCTCAGAAAACACTATGAGTTGTTGCAGAAAGATTTTCCAGCATTGCCACCCATTGCTCCTGTTCAGTCAGCTCTAGAAGAGGTGTGTTATTTCTGCCTGCAGTTTCCCTGTGAGTCAGCCAGCTGCCCCTAAAAAGGCAGGTGGGATGTAGAAAATTCCTCCGTTTTTTTAAATTTTTGTACACTGTTCCCAAATCTAACCTACAGCTATAAAGTACAGTTGTGTAAAATCTTAGCATAACAGTAGATATCCTTGTGTTCAGTGCTGCAGTATTCTTCACAGTTTGGATTCCCTGCTGTGGGAACCTGACTTCAGACCAGTCTTCCAAAAACTACTGTTGCTTTAAGATATGCAGAATGTCACCCAAACGCACCTTGCATAAAGGTGATATTCAGACGTACTATCTACAGAATTGATGGCCCCAGTAGGAATACCAGTCCAGGGAATCCAAGAGGTAACCTGTACATCCAGAAGGGCAAAGAACTAAGGGGATGGAGGGAGGGAGTGAATGGTGCAGCATTGAAGGCAAGGACATGTACCATTATGGTAAGGTTTTACACAACTGTACTATGTCCTTACATTCACTGCCGCAGTGTTCTTCACTGGTGGGAGAATGCCAAAGCTCATGAGGAAACTTAGGAAGAGGAAGGAGCATAAGAGTCCTTGAAAAAGCCATGAAGAACGGCACTAGCAAAACCAGCCCTAGCTTCAGAGATACTATCAAACTTGTAGTGCTTGGTAAAGTTATGCACAGAAGTCCAGGTAGCTGCTTCAAGAGTAGAATTAGCATCTAAGCCCTTGAAAACCGTGCCAGAAGAAGCCACACCATTAGAACGATGTAGGAAGGCTCTCGCCATGAAAAGTGTAACAAAAGGAAATAGCCTTAGAAATCCAAGAAGAAATGGTTTTCTTGGATACAGCTAGTCCCAAAGATCTAGGATGAAAAGAAACAAACAACTGATCAGATTTTTTAAGAGCCGTAGTCTTATCAAAATAAACCCTGAGTTGGCTATGTACGTCCAAAGTATGCAGCACCTTCTCACTGTCAGATTGTGAAGAGGAGAAAAAGTAGGCAGATTAATAGACTGATTAAGTGATAGCTCCTTAGTTGCCTTAGGCATAAAAGAAAGATTAGTGTGCAAGAGCACCCTGTCCTCATGAAAGATCAAAAAGGACAAGCCATAAGGGCTTGCAACTCAGACACCCATCTGGCAGAAGTAAGAGCTAACAAAAGAACAGCCTTCCAACAACAATGCTGCAAGGAAGTTGAAGCAGCAGGCTCAAAAGGAGCCTGAGTCAACTTCTTCAAATCAAAATTAAGATCCCAGGGAGAAGGAGCAGGCTTCATGGGAGTTCTGATATTAAAAAAATTGTTTAACCTCAAATCTGGAAGCTAAAAGAGGAGATAAAGGCAGACAAGCAGAGATACTGAATAAGTGACCCTTAGAGAACCAAAGGAACATCCACAGTGAGTGAGTCCAGGTTACGGGAAAGACACCAAATGGAAAACCTCTTCCATTTGTATAAGTAGTATTTCCTAATAGTAGGTTTCCTGGCCTCCTGCTGGACTTGCAACATATCCTCAGAAAAAAGGTGTCTGTGGGGAGTCAAAAGCCTATCAACCATATCTGGTGAAGTGTGGGCGGGTGGGGATGGAAGTGAGATGTCTTGTCTTGTGTGATTAGATCCACCCTGTGAGGTAATTTGTGATGACTGCCCCTGGCTAGGTGCAGAAGTAGAGGGAACCAGTGCTGTCACCAACTAGATTTTAGGAGCATCCTGTTGAATATTGAACAGGACTTTCTGAATGAGAGGAAGGGGAGGGAATGCATAAAGAAGCATCCCTTTCGAAGAGGCTGTCCACCTTCCACAAGAGAGGACCTGGAATTCTGGCACATCCAGAAACACACCCCTGTGAAGCATCCATTTGTACGACTGAATTAAGGACCTGCTCAGAGTGTCTGCTACAATGTTCTGACCGGAAATTAATAGCTACATAGACGCAGCTGTACCCACCAGGAAGATGTACAAAACTAACTAAAAAAACAAGCCACCGTGGTGGAATCACAAAATAAGTAAGCTGTATAACAGAAAGAAGAAAGTCATGGCAAAAATTAGGAGATGCAGCACCCAGTAAAACAACTCTGAGGACAAATGGTCTAGCAAAGCCAAATTTGAGGTAAGTTTGGCCTCCAAGGCTAAGGACGGCCACAAAGCATTCTTTAGCTATATCCGCAACCTCAAAGGCAATACAGAATTGTGTAAAGAGCTTATTGTAAATGGAGCTACCTGTACTGAGCCAGAAGTTATAGCAAACCCTCCAGGCTGATAAATTCAGCTTCAACTTTACTCTTCTCTCCCTCTCAACTTTCCCTTAGGAAATACCATCAAATGTATATTATCACTAGGGAACAGGTCCTTAATGCTCTCTCTAAGACCAAGAACACAGCGTCAGTGGGCCCAGACAATATCCCAGGATGCCTTCTAAATAGCATGAAACATGACCTATCAGGGCCTCTGGAATTACTATTTAATTATAGCCTCCAAACAGGTTTTGTGCCTCATGAATAGAGAATGGCAATAGTCATCCCTGTGCATAAAGGTGGGCCATCTACAGACCCATAAGTCTTACTGATCTTGTATGTAAAGCCATGGAAAGAATTGTCCTGGAGATGATCAATAGAGATATAGTAAGCCCCTAGACATTGGACCAACCCAGTTTGGTTTCATCAAAGGCATATCATGCCTACTCAGCCTGGAGATGATCAATAGAGATGTAGTAAACCTCCAGACACTGTCCCAACCCAGTTTGGTTTCGTCAAGGGCAGGTCATGCCTGCTCAAGTTGATGGACTTCTTTGAGAAGGTAACCAAAGCATGCCTACTCAAGTTGATGGACTTCTTTGAGAAGCTAACCAAAGCAATGGATAAGGGAAAAGTAGTTCATACTGTCTACCTTGACCTGGCCAAGGCATTTGACAACAATACCCCACTATGGCATTGTTGACAAACTCAAGAGGTTAGGTACAAACTTTTATGTCACCCGGTGGATAGCCAACTGGTTCACAGGATCCAGGAAGTTAGAATTTAGGGAGTCCACCTCTACAGAGAGGCCAGTCACAAGTGGAGTCCCTCAGGGATCAGTCCTTAGACTGCTCCTTTTTGGCATTTACTTCTCAGAAGTCAAGGCCAATGTCTGTGGTCTTGGCTGACTAATCTCCAGATGATTGCAAATTAGGAGCTGTCATTGAATCCCACACTGACACAGATGTTCTCCAGGAGGGGTTGACACAGACAAACAACTGGTGTTAGAGCCATGGACTGAAACTAAATGCCAAGAAATGCATAATAGTATCTTTTAGGAAGTCATCCATCCCTGGTAGCTATCCTATTGACAACACGCACCTTAGAGCTGACCCAGAAATCAGGGACGTAGGTACACACACGGATAGTAATCTAGTCTTTGAGCATCACATGTATATGTTAGTGAGGAAATCATTCTATGTTGCGCAACTTAGATGCCTTACCTTTGTTTATAAGTACAAGGAAGTCATTGTTCTACTGTATTCAGCATTCATCAGATCTGTCCTTGAGTACTATGTCCCCTTTGGTGTGTACCTAATCAAGTATATCCAACAATTGGAACGTCGACAGAGGTTCCTCACTAAAAGAATACAGGGCGTAAGTAAAATGTCCAATGCAGACCACCTCAAGGCCCTATTGTTGTATTCTGTCTCCTACATGCTTTTGAGTGGAGATCTATGCCTGGCATACAGGGCATTGTCAGACCCCACTCTGTTGGACCTCTTGTATATCCACAAAACTAACAGCACCAGAATTACCCGTTGTCCTTCTATTCTCATGTTGCAGTATTCATAACAGTAGGAAAGTGGCTGCCTGCAGCACGGACATCTGGCCAGTATACCAAAGTTTTAGGATAAGGGGTACATGCGACGTTGCATGTCAGAGCCATAAAACGACGTCAGCTATAAAAGTGAAGTCTGCACGTACCCAACCCAGAACTTTTCTGCTGCAGTGATCTATGGACCTCTGATCGCCAGCTCGCGGAATCCGTTTGTTCGTTTGACTTCGGCTGTCCGCTTCAGATAAGTGCCCCTTTGGGTTTTTTGATTATATTCCTTCTTGCTTCCCAGAAGTACATGTCAGCTAGGAAGGGAAGGTATGCTTGTGGAAGACAAATTCCACATAAGGACATGCACGATCAGTGTTTGTTTTGTTTAGGGGAAGGCCACGACTATAGGTCTTGTGAAATCTACCAGTCCTTTGTACCTAAAACTTTGCATAGCCTACTGGCTGCTTTAAAGTTATACTTAGAAAACCAAAGACTCCGACATTTGGTGTAAGGTGTGGAGGGTGGGGTAGGTACCTCAGAGGAGCCGCCTTGGAGGAAGGCCAAAACAGACCCGACGCCCATGCTGCACCTCAGGAGTCCAGTGAGATTCTCAAGGCCCAGGGTCGCATCGGACATCTGTTTTACCGCTGGAACTGGGAACCGTAGTGGAAGTTGGTTCAGCTGAAACCCAGAGTATTTCTGCTGGGGTTGATCAGCCATCAGGCCCTGATGGCAAGGACGGACCACAGCTCATGGCATTGATGGGGCCTACTACCACCTTACCATCCACCCCGGTGTCTGCTCCAAAACTGATTACTCCTACTATTCCTCTTAAAAGGAAACAAAAAGAAAATGCAGAGCTACAGAACCAGCACCTGGATGGGAAGCCTTTTCCCAGAACATGTTCACAGCCTTCCAGGCCCTTCAGTCTCAGGTGCCCCAACTGCCCAAATGCCTGTGCAGGCCTTGGAGGAGTCAGAGGAAGAGCTCTAATGAATCCCTGACTTACTGTTCCCAAACTGAGTCTTCCAAGGACTTTGCTACTCCTGAGGTGGAGGACCCCATTAGTCGTGATTCTCCTGGGGAAGAATTCTCCTTTGGGGGACACCATTACACTTATGAGAGAGCATTTTAAATGGCAGGTCTCTGATGTTTCTGAGACTAAAAAGAGGTATTTTGAACTCCTGCAGATGGACCAGCCTTCTCCATCTGCAGTTGTTCCTCTGCTTCTAGCCTTTCATGATGCCTTTCAGGCTGCATCTCAGGTCCCAGATTCTCTGCCCCCAGCTTCTAAATATCCTTATAGATTTTACAAGGTCCCCCAGGGTGCACAGTTCTTGTTCAACCCCCCCCCCACAGACCCAGCAGTCATTGCTGTGTCAGCAGACAAATCCTCCAGACAGATGCCTTCCACCTCTCTCTTCCCTACAGATAAGGATATCAAATACATGGATAGACAGGGGAAGAAGATTTATACTTCTTCCACACAAGCCATTAGGGCAATTACTTATCAAACCAACATGACTAGGTTTGTTCTAGATACCCTGTCCAAGGCCTCTGCACTAAATGCCTGATGTGCCAGATTTTCATGCTAAGTCTCAGCTTTCCACCCTGCTCTGTACCGCTTCTCAGGTGACCAGTCATTCCATCAAGTGCAGTTATGATGCTGTAGAATCATCATCCAAATCTCCAGCGTCAGGTTCTGCCATGAGAAGGTTCTCCTGAGTGAGACTTCAGTCCCTACCCCCTGGATGTACAAGCCAAATTACTGGATGCACCACTTGATAATAAGGCCCTTTTTGGCACTGCTTCAGCAGAACTCCTTAAATCACTCCAAGAAAATGGCAAGGAGTTGCAAAATTTAAAACATTTGCTTGTCTCTCCCATTCCTATTAACCACAAGAACTACCCACAAAGGACCAGTTTTGTAAAGAGACCGTCTTCTCACTCTACTTCGCCACAATCTAAAGGATGGAGACACCCTAGGAAACAAACCACTCCTAGACCCTCCTCCACCTTAGCCCCTACTCTCCTTCAGAGGCAGCCTGACCCAGACAGAGCTCCACAACTGTGACTCAAACCCTTTACCCACTTCCCACCCCCCTGTCCCTCTACCTCACCCTTTCCCTACCCTCCTGGCGGAAAAGCACCTCAGAGACTTGAGTCCTTTTCGTCATCCGAAAGGGTTATTTTATGACTTGGTGGGCAGTTCCCCCTTTCCAAGGGACACCTCAACCCCCTTCAAGCCAGGTTCACCTTTTTCCTCCAATTTTGGATCAGTTCCTAACTCAAGGCACAATAGAAAAAGTCCCTCCAGATCAGACAAATGAGGGATTTCACTCCAGGATGTTTTAGTCTTAAGAAAGGATGGTCCTTGGAGACCAATTCTGGACTTGTCTATCCTCAGTCTATTTCTCAAGGTGCCTACCTTCAAGATGTTCACCTCGCAATCATCTGTTACCTCTTATCCCCAGCCAAGCCTTGATGGTATCCCTGGATCTGAGAGATGCCTACCTTCATATCCCCATTCACCCCAGCTACAGAAATTCTTATGCTTAGGTTCCCTACATTTTCAGTTTTCTGCATTGCCATTTGGGCTCTCTACAGCTCCAAGAGTATTCACAAAGTGTCTAGCTCCAGTTATTGCCCACTGCAGAATACAGGGCATACAGACATATCCCTACCTAGATGATCTATTAATCCTACACTGACAGCCACTCCCTTTACCATCACCTACAGATGGTGTGCAAGGCCTTGGCAGACCTAGGGTTCTGGAATTCTCTAAAAATAAACCTATACGCTACCAAAAATCAAAGATTTGAGGCTTCAAGAAGTAAAAGCAGAGTAATTTTATTATCTGTACACCAAGGCACACACTTTTTGTAATGTGTTCTGAGGAAGCCTGGGAGTGTTCCAGGCAAAAGCTTAACTTGTGTTTTTCATTGTGTGCCTTGGTGTACGTATAATAAAATTACTCTGCTTTTACTTCTTGGAGCCTCAAATCTTTGATTTTTGGAGACTTAGGGTTCACAGTAAACCAACAAAAATCCCAAATGACACCTACCCAAGATCTTGTCATTTTAGGGTGCAGACAAGATGGCACCCTTCATCCCTTGCCAGAAGGTGGAAGCCCTCACCCTTTGCTTCCAAACTCTGCTTTCCCTCCCATCCATCTCAGCTAGGGAATTTCTGAGGGTCCTAGGCCACATGGCATCCTTGATTCCCATGCTTCCCTTTGCAAGGTTGCATATGGGAAAGTTCTACTGGGTCTTGAAGAATTTGTGGAACAAACACTCCCATCCTCTAGATGTTACACTCCCTCTTCTCCCATGCTTGAAAAAGGAGCTGGAGTGATGGATTTCATCCGTCAACCTCAATTAGGGAATACCCTTGCAGATCCCTCCACCTTCAAAACACGTCTACACTGATGCATGAGATCTGGGTTGGGGAGCAGTTCTGGAAAACAACAACAACCAGAACAAAGTTCAGGGAGAGTGGTCCACCCAGACACAAAGGGACCGCGTCAGTATCAAAGACCTGAGGGCCCTTCTCTTGGCACTACAAACATTCCAACAAATTCTCCTACCAGGCACCTTGAAGGTAGTCACAGACAATATGACTGTTCTGTGGTATATCAACAAGCAGGGAGGGACAAGGTCATATCCACTTTGCACCTTGGCAATTCAGATTTGGTCCTTAATAGAAAAACTGCACATTCACCTGCAAGCTGTGTACGTTCCTTCAGTAGAGAATGTGATGGCAGGCACCCTCTCACGAATGGATGCTTCACAGGGAGGTGTTCTTGGATGCTATTCACAGGTGGGGTAAACCACAGGCAGATCTGTTTGCCTCCTCCAAGAACAGACAGATGCCTCTGTTTCACACCAGAAACCCACATCCACAGGCTTGGAAGGTGGATGCAGTCTCTTTTTCTTGGGTAGGGATGTCTCTTTATGCTCCCCCTTCACACCGATCCAAAAAGCTCATCTGAAGATCCAGAGGGACAAAGCAGAAATCCTGCTGGTGACCCCTTTTGGCAAAGACAGCATTGGTTTCCCCTACTATACCTATTAGCCAAGGGCAATCACCACAGGTTACCTCATCGATTCGACACACTCACACAAGACGGGGGTCCCTCCTCCACCCACAGGTGCTCGACCTCAAACTGACCCTATGGGTGATAGAATTTTGATCCCCTTCAGACACTTGTATTCAGAAGACTTACTTAATGTCCTGCAGGAGGCCAGGAAACCTAGTACCAGGAGAAATTATGTATCAAAATGGAAAAGATTCTCCAGGTGGTGTCTCAAGAAAAAACGGGACCCTTTTCTTATTCCTGTACCAATGGTCCTTTCTTACTTGTGTGAGCTTTACATTCAGGACTGACATACTCTTCTGTAAAAGAGCATTTGTCAGCCATTTCTGCCCCGCCTTCCTTTGGTACCACCTTTGGCATCCAGGTTAGAGGTAAAACTCTTCTTAAAAGGGGATCTTCATATCAGACCCCCTTGTAGACCTGTCTCTTCATCATGCATTACTAATTTTGTTCTAGAAAAACTCACATTGCCTCCATTTTAACCAGCCCACTCAGCATCACTTAAACTATGTACTTGGAAAACAGTACTGCTGGTGGCCCTTACATCTGCCAGGAGGGTCTCGGAAATCCAAGCCCTTATGGCTACTCCTCCTTACCTTATCTTCCATGGAGACAGGGTCTCCCTCAGGACCAATCGTTCCTTCATGCCTAAGGTCGTTAATGAGCTTTCCTTGAATCAGACCATTAATCTACCTGTTTTCTTCCCTCAGCCTCAAAACTCCTTGGAAAGAACTTTGCATTCCTTGGATGTTCATAGACAATTAAGATATTACCTGGACAAGACCAAATCTATTAGAAAATCTGACCAGCTTTTTGTCTCCTTTCACCCTAGGGCCTTGGGAAAGGCAGTGGCAAAACAGACAGTTGCCTCATGGCTTTCTAAGGCAATCTCTTTTTGCTATTCCTTTCATGAAAAACAAATTCCAATGTGAGAGCTTACTCTACTAGAGCTGCTGCATCTTCAACAGCCTTTTTTAGGGTGTTGACAACGCTTTCATTCTGGAGGCGGCCACTTCGTCTTTCAGCAAGCATTACAAACTAGATTTGATTTCTAAAGCCAGAGCTGGGTTTGCGAAGTCAGTTTTACAGGGTCTCGTCGACCCTGCTGCCCAACCTGCCTCCCAGGCTCCTACCTAAACCTTTGGTACTCTCCCTGCTGTTATGAATGTTTCAGCATGAGAGTAGAAGGATATAGAGTAGTTGTATAAGAACTTAAACATAACCTTAGAATGTCCTTGTCTTCCATGTTGCAGTATTCAGTCCCTGCCTCCTACCCCCTCTTTCGATTGTTTATCCCTTCTTATGTGGTATTTCCCTTGCTTCCTTACATCCAAACAGGCCACAACAACAGCTGCAACATATCTCTGTAATATACATATCTCCTTGACTGGTGGTATATGTGGGTCTGAAAAGCTTCCGTTCTTGTGTCCCAGGTGTACTACTGCATGCAGCAGTCTGTTCTGGGTTCGGTACGTGCAAATGTCATTTTTATAGCCGGCGTCGGTTTATGGCTATGATATGCAGTGTTGCACGTACCCCTTATCCTAAGACTTTGGTATACTGGCCGGATGTCCAGTGCTGCAGGCAGGCACCTCCCTACTGTTATGAATACTGCAATATGGAAGAGAAGGACATCTAAGGTTATGGCAAGTTCTTGCACAACTATTCTTTCTAAAGACATAAGCCTTGCCTGTGATATAAACAGGACCTGCTGGAGAAACGGGTATATAACCCAAAGACTACCCCATCTATGGAACAGGCTCCCCATCCATGTGAAGCAGAGTTCCTCCTTAACCCAATTCAAGTGCAACTTGGATAATTGAATGGGGAACCGGAAATTCTTCCCTGGTTTGGCACCTATGTCTCTAATGGACACAGGCATCCTGTAAATGGTTCATCTTCCAGGCTGCTGCTTACACTTATCAAGGGAATCAGAACTTGTCAGAGATTTGGGATGCATGGCTAGGCTTAAAAAGGCCCTTGTGGTCGTTAGGTTCATAGGTGTTTACGAGGCTATGAACCTGTTGGCTGCCTGAAGAGTCACTTGATACTTGACAGCAAGATCCCATACCAGAAGTGCCAGCCAGCAAAGAGGATAAGATTTCGTTCCTCCCTGTTTGTTGATGTACCACTTTGAAGTGGTATTGTCTGTGAACACCTTGAGAGACCCTGGAGAGAAAAGGGGATGAAAGGCCAGAAGAGCCCACAGAAGAACTCTCATATCTTTGACATTGATGTGCTCCTTCTGCTGATGAGGCAACCACACTCCCTGTACTTTTAGGGAGCTAAGTGTTGCCCCCCATCCCATGTCTGAAATGTCTGTGAACAATTCTTGGGAGGAAAGGGTGGAGGAAAAGGGACCCCTGGATTCAGAGACAGCTGCAGAATTCACCAGTGAAGTTCCTGTCTGAAACAAAAAAGAGGAGGAACTACAAAGTCTAGAGGATGTTCATATTGAAGCCACACTGATTTCGGAAACCACTGAAACATTCTCATATGAAGTTTGGCCAGAGGGAGCATTGGAATGGTGGATGCCATGCACCCCAGAGCGGTCAGAAATCCCCTGGCAGAAATGGATGCCAGAGGAAGAAGAGTGTGAAAGAAAGAAATGACAGTCAAGGCCTTTCGAGGAGGCAGGAATGTAAGCATTTGCACCGTCTAAATCCTGCAACCCAGAAAAACAAGATCCTGAGAAGGAGTCAGAAAAGACTTTCTGAAATTTGTTGTGAACCCCAACCTCTGAAGAAGGGAAATGGCAAAATGAAGATTTTACAAAACGGTCTGTGGAGAGGACGCTTTAATCAGCGGGTCTCCTAAGTAGGGAAATATTTGGAACCCTTGAAGTCTGCAAAAAGCAATCACAGGAGCAAGGCATTTGGTGAACGCCTTTGGGGCAGTAAAAAGGCCTATGGGCAAAGCAGAGAAATGAAATTGCCAGAAAGCAACTGAGAAATGTAAAAACTTTCTGAAAAGAGGATGGATTGGAATATGGAGAATAAGCATCCTTGAGATCCAGAGACACCATGTAGGCCTGAAGGGAGCAAGAGAGGAAACGGAGTCTGAAGGGACAACATCCGAAAGGAAGGCACTTTCAGAAAAGTGTTTAGATGAGAGAGGTCTAGAGTAGGTCTCCAAGTGCCTTCTTTTCTGGGTATTAGAAACAGCCTGGAGTAGAACCCTTTCTTCTTTTAGGACACAGGTACCTCTTGACTAGTACACTGAGTTGAGATCTTGAAGAACCTCTAGGGAAAAGGGAAGTTGTTCCTGAGGAGGCTGAGGATTGACCATAAAAGGACGACGGGATTTCCACACCATGAATTACCCCTGATGAATGATAAGACTGAACCCAAGAATCCTGAGTGATCTGAAGGTAAACAAGAAGAGGAAGACTAAGAAAAAAGAGGAATGTGGCTGTGAGGAAGACTAAGAAAAAAGAGGAATGTGGCTGGGAAGAGATGGATAGTCATACAGCACCTGGTTTGCCAGGAAAAGAAGGCTTCAGAAGCCCTGAAAACTGAGTAGCCTTAGCAAGAGGAGCCAGTTTGCCACTCTTTTTTTTACCTTTAGTAGAAGGACAAGTTTGTCTTCGAACAAAGGCTGGCTTAGTGGAGTAGTTTCTCTGAAATTTAGGCACAGGAGAAACAAACACATGTTTAAGCTCCTGTAAGGCCTTACCCTTATCCTGAAGAGACTTCTCTTTTGTTTGGGGAAGCAGCTGCTGCTCCCCCCCCCCCAAGTATCCAGAGGAGCATCCATCAACTTAGCCTTAATATCATCAGGTAGAGGTTGAAGACTAAGCCAAAGAATACCTTCTCAGCACTGAACCAAAAACAGCAGCCCTAGAAGAGGCATCTGCCACATTATAACTACATTTGATAGAATGACAAACGACACGAGAGGAAGTCTCTCTAGCAAAAAAGAGCAGAAGTTTTACTCTCATGGTCTGGAAAATCAGAAATAAGTTGACAGGCCTGAGAAAGAAGTGTCAACACATATCTAGACATATGGGTCTGATAATTAATATCTTATTTATTATTTATTTTATTTTACATTTGTTGACCGGGCTAGTATAACTGGATACATGTCCATTTTCAGTAGAGGCCCGTGGAGAAAAGCTCCAGAAAAAACATATATATATAAAAACATATAAAATATGACATTCAAAATTAGAAAAATGACATTAACAGATTGTTAGATCTTAAAGTTAACAATTTTCAAAAACAGTAGAAAAAGTCACACATGACAAATAGTAGTCATGGCTCACAAGATTAGTAAAAAGGTAAGAATATTAGTCTATAGTGAGATGTATGAAACAGGATAATGGATAAATATATTATGGTTTTGAGAGTAACAGATAGTTTAAGCTAGGGTAGCAGAAATATAAACCTTCTTACCCAGCCTTTCCATGGTTTTGCTGTCCTTGTCAGAAGGCAATAACTTGGTTGAAGAAAGCAGTTGAGATGGCTTATCGGAGGCTACAGACACCAGAGAGGGGTCAGCAACAGGACATTTATACAAAAAACAAGAAACATCAGGCACGCTATAAAATCTATCAGACTTCTTGGGAGCAGAGGGTGGAGAATCCGGTGCAGGAGAGGCATTGGAAAAAGCAGCCAAAACAGGAGAAATAGCTGCAGGTTTAGGAGATTCCAACTGCAGCAACTTGTAGTACCTCTTATGGATATCGGAGACCTGAGCAGTCTGACTTAAAAAAAATTCCATCATCCTAGAGAATGGGCCCCCAAAGGAAATTTCCTTAAAAGTAACATCAGTACTAATAGATTCCTCCTCCTCTGATCCGTAGTCCAAAGGATAAGGAATTTGAGTAGAATAAGTCAGGGATTTGTTGTCAGAATCTGACTCTTGTTAAGAAGAATCCTGTTCTCTAGGCCTTTTGAGGGGAGTAGAGGACCAAGGAGGAGCAAGAACAGAAAACTCTTGAGGAGGCTTTAATGACATTAAAGCAGTAAATAGCCCCTGAGTTAAAGGCCTGCCACTCACTTTGTGGATCCCTAGGAGCAGAAGAAATGTTTAGTTTTTTGTTTCTTTATTTTAAAGGAATGTCCCCCCTATAAAACTGAGAAGGCTCAAACCAAGGACAGCAGTCGAGAACTGTAGTAAGAACTTCTTCTCCAACTAAAATCTGAGGAGCTCCCCTAGGTCCCTCAGAAAAAATCACCTGTGGTTCACCCTGAACGTCCAAAATGGATACCTGCAAAGCCTCTTAGAATATGTTGCCAGCCGTATCCTCACTGGCTTCCAACCTGGTTGTGGCAGAGAAATCTGATAACACAGCCAAAAGAGCCTCCAGGTTCGTAATGATATTCGGAGAAACACCTGGCAGAGGCTGAACAGATGAAGATTCCAGTCATATTTTTTTATCTTCTTCCTTAATTGCTCACCCTCGGGGCGGGTGATTCCTTTCATTGTATCTTTAGCAAGAAGCTTAAGACACTGGTTCTCAAGATGCAAAGAAAGGAAAGAAAGCCTACTGCAAAGGGTTTTCGGGAAGAACGCCTGACAAATTAAACAAGATGTATGGTCATGAGAAGCTCCTTGGCAAAAAAAAGATGCTTATCATGGCATTCGTTATGGGGAATCTGTCTCCCGCACTGGCATTCATCCTGCAAGAAAAAGCAAATACCCCAACAGGGCACTTATCTGCAACTTGCTAGGATTCAACAAACAGGAGTAGGCATTACCTGTAGCACTGAAATGCATACAACTGGCGAAAAATGAGCATAGGCAAACAGACCAGTAAAAAGAAACATTCAGACTGGCAGCAAAGAAATTCTGTGGATGGGATGCCTGAATGTCACCTTTATACCCTATGCTACGCAAGGACCATTTGGTTGATGTTTGGCATACCTTAAAGCAACAGTGGGCTTTGGTATACTGGCCGGATGTCGGGCTTCCATGGCACAGAATCCCATCTGTGAAGAAATACTGCAGCAGTGAATATAAAGAAGACATTAGTTGATTCCTCTGCTGCTAAGCTCTTAGTTAATTCCAGTCCTACCATTTCTGATGAGGTTGGGTAAATTATTGATAGGTACAGGAAAAAGTGTATTCTTCTGCAACTTTGGGTTTCAGAATTTTAAATTGTCACGTTCATATGTTAAAGTTTGTTCTGACAAATTGTGAAAGTATAAGGAATATTTTATCTGCAGTTTCCTCTTGTGAGGAAAAATATGCTTTAAATAAATTGACTACTACTTTTGCACAGGTTACTATTCATTGTTTGCATGTGTATGCATGATTATTGACAGTTCTTCCAGGGCTGTGGCCATTTGTACCGTTTTAAGGAGGTGTGCATGGCTACATTCTCAGAACCTTCCAGATGATGATAAAAGTTAGATTTTAAATTCTTCCTAAAATAGAGAGTAAGTGTTTGGCTTCTATCTGTAGAGGTGATCAAAATATGTGATGGAAGAGTCAAGTTGATATAGAAAATCTTTAGTTTTCAGCCTTCATTTTCTAAATTGTCTAAGAGATTTTCTTTCTCCTTTTCCATTTTTGGCAATAAACAGAATAAACAATCTTAACAGAATCCAAATAAATAAGCATTTAAGAAGGACACTCCCGGTCAACAAATATAAATAAATAATAAATAAATAAAAATAAATAATTTAAGAAGGAATGGCAAGAGATTTCCAGAAAGAAGCCTTTGTCCTCCTAAAACCCCACCAAAAAGTGTTTGTTAATTCCCAGAGTTTAATAAAAAATGTAACAAAACATTTTTTAACCTTTTTTTAATGTCTGATGAAGCATTGGTATGGTGTGAAAATTTGCATTTTGTTAAATCTGGGGAGTTGAGGCATTGGTGTTTTTATGCACTTGACTTTTGGCTTGGTTTCTACATGAGCTGTCTTTTATTTACCATCTCCCTAAAACCAAGGGCAGTCCAATATGTCTGACTATTCAGCAGACCTTGTGACCCACTCCCACTTTGACCCCCCTTTTCTTCCACAAACTCTTAATCTCCATTTTTTTTTTTTTTGGTGACAGATTGCTTCAGATATGTGGGTTCTGAAGTTCATTAATCAAGGTTACAGATGGCAGTGGAAGGAAATTTCTCCTTTCCAGGGAGTTATTCCTCATCTACCTGATCAAACTCTCTTGATGTTCTTTGTGTTTCACTGTTGTAGTCATTGCATTTGGGTAATCTGCTGGCAGGTTGCCCTCAGTTGGCCTGAATAACAAAGTCTAGGGTCCTGCGTCGGTTGCTGTCATGACGTCAGGTTGTCAGGGGTATAAAATATGCAGCCAACGCCATTTTATTCAGTCTTTCTTGCCGCGCGGTGCCCGAAGCAGAAGCAGTTCGCAAGTGCCGGTCGGCCGACTCCTGAAATTTTCGCATTTAAGTTTCAGAACCGAAATCTTCAAACTAAAGCTAAGTACCCTGTTGGGGAAACTTTTTCTTGCTCCTTACTGATGTCAGTAAAAGTTAATAATTGCATTACTTGTGGGAAGCAAATACCTCATAAGGATTTTCATTTGTACTGTATTCCTTGCCTAGGCCCAGATCATAACGTGCCATGCTGTCGGTTTTGTGCTAGATTTAACCAATGCACTATTAAGCGTTGGTATATTTTTGCTTCTAAATATTTTGGATCAAGATTTAATTACCCTGAAATGTCGTCTGTTAGCGATCAGACTACCGGAATTCACAATGCAAAGAAAAAGACCGAGACAGACCGTCGAGGTCCAAAACTGATGACAAAACTTCTCCTAAGCCAGTCGCCAGTTCGCCGGTACTCAGTGAGGTGCTTTCGCAGCCCCTGATACCCGCTACTTTTGAGTCGCAGGCCTCTGACGAGACCCATTCAGAGTCTGGTATGCTGCGAGATTCTCAGTATTGAACCCGTGGATTTCTCTCCCTTGGATGGGTCCGGAGCCGCTGAGCAGGCACCGACTTCTGAGGGTGTTTTCAGGCCTCAACATTTTTATATAAAACCGACGCCAGCCTCAAAAACAAGATCATCTATGTCTAAAAACCCAATGCATGAGCCACATGCTCTGGGCCCTATGCCTAAAAAACAGATGATCAAAATGGCTGAGGACTTTATTACCTTGATCAAGGGGTTCCCAACCCCCCCCCCCCCTCTGCTAAGAGGCCTAGGCAAGGCACTGATTATGAATCTTCAGATCAGGTTTCCATTTCTTCTGATTCCTCTTCTGATCAGGAATTTTCTATTCCACCCTATGAGGATTCTGATGCAAAAGAATCCATGCCATCTGCATCTCCTCCTGAGGATTACTCTTTTGGAGAAACTTTGCATAATTTAAGGGAACATTTTCACTGGGAGAGTCAGGATTTCTCTGAATCAGAAAAGAGGCTTAGGAATTTCCTTCTTCTTCCTCAGCATAGGCCTTTGGCAATACCTCCTGTGTTAGACATTGTTGATGTGTTTTCGGAATCAAGCATGGCTCCTGATTCCGTACCTCCGGCTCCTAGTAAGCCAGACAGATATTACAGGGTTCCTGACTCCCACAAATTTCTGTTCAAAAATCCTGGTGCTGATCCTGAGACTATCTGACAGGGTCCCAAAGGTGTAAAGGCCTCTACAGCCAAAAATCCTACCCCCTCTGGTAGAGATTCCAGGGCGCTGGATAGATAGGGAAAGGTTTATACGTCTGCAACCTTGGCAATTAGGGTCTTAAACTGCCAGTTTCATATGCTTAAATATCGACAGCATGTTATGGGCTTATTGAAACAGAAAATTATGTTGATTTCTTATTGTGTGGCAAATAAAGAATTACAGGAATTATTGCATTCATCAGAACAGATTGGAAAGCATACTTTGCAATGTGGTTTTGATTCTTTGGAGGCCTCTTGCAGGGCAGCAGTTACTGTATCTGTGATTAGAAGGCATGCCTGGCTCAAGGAGCAAAATCTGCCTGATCATGTTAAAGCTAAATTGTTGGATGCCCCCTTGCAGCATGATACTCTGTTTGGGAATAAGGCAGAAGAGGTTTTAAAGAAAATGGAAGACAAAGCTAAATCTATGCAGCCACCCAGGTTCAGTAGGTGCTGGCCTACTAAAAATTGATCCTTTCCTGTGTCCAACAGAGCCACTCAAGGCAAATCCAGGTGCTCAAAAGGCTCCAGATACCAGTCACAGGGTTCTTACAGGTCAAAGCAATGGGGTGCCTCCACCTCCAAATCTGGAGGAAACAAAGCACAACCCTGCAGTCAGCAGTCTCAATGACTTCCCTCTACCTTCACCAAGCACTTATCTTTTGGCAGCCCCCTTGGGGGGAAACTAGCACTTCATGCTCACAATTGGCAGTTAATTACCCAGGACAAGTGGTTATTAAACATAGTATCCCAGGAGTATAGATTTCATTTCCATACTTTGCCAATTCCAAACAGTTGGCCAGATCTGCCACAAAATCAGTGGGCAAAAGCTCAGAAACAAGTTATGTCCCTCATGGATATGGGGGCTATTCAACCAGTACCAGAAAAGGAAAAAGGACAAGGTTTTTATTCAAGACTTTTCTAGGTACCCAGAAAAGGTAATGCCTGGTGTCCAATATGGACTTATCGATTTTGAACACGTTCTTGGACATTCCAAAATTCAAAATGCTGACTTTACAACAGCTACTGCCTATGCTGGGCAGGAATGCTTGGTTAGTGACTCTAGACTTAAAAGAGACATACCTGCATATCCCAATAAGGGAATCATGCAGAAGATACCTCCGCTTCAAGGCAGGTTTTTTGCATTACCAATTCTCTGCACTGCCCTTTTGGCTTATCTACTGTGCCCAGGGTCTTTACAAAGTGCGTGGCACCAGTAATTGCATTCTGCAGACAAAGAAGCATACAAATTTATCCTTATCTGGACGACTGCATCATTCAAGCAGAGGACAAGGACACTCTTCTTCAACATCTGGCATTTGCATAATAAATGAAAAGAAATCTCAAATAATTACATTCCTGGGTGCAAGCTTGAGTACAACTGCCCAGATGGCTTACCTTACGCCAGACAAAGGCAACTGACAGCATACTTCAAACAAATGGCAACAAAAACCGAGTTATCTGCAAGATAAATTCTGCAGGCTTTGGGGTTCATGGCATCCTGCATTCTACTAATTCCATATGCAAGACTGCATATGAGGAAACTTCAGTGGTACCTAAAAAGTTAATGGAGTCAACATTGTCACAATCTGGAAACAATGATTCCTCTCACTCCCTGCCTACAACAGGAGTTTCTTTGGTGGGCAGGGACATGTCACCAAAACAAGGGACTGTCATTCACTCTACCCCCTGCCACTCAAACCCTAACTACAGACGCATCAAACTATGTTTGGGGGGGACCCACCTGGCGGGGAAATGCATTCAGGGCAAATGGAGCCCAAAACAAATACATCTGCATATCAACCAGAAAGACATGCTAGCTGTTCAGAATGCTCTGACAGCCTTCAAGGACTTACTTCATCCAGGACAACTACTGATAAAGACGGACAACACCATGGTTATGTGGTAAATAAACAAGCAGGGAGGTACACATTCCTACCCCCCTTTACAGACTAGCCATGGCATTGTGGAACACAGTTTTGACTTACCAAATACATCTTCAAGCTCAGTTCCTGCAAGGAAAACAAAATACTCTGGCAGACCTAAGCAGAAATCTTATGGACCCGCACGACTGGAAACGATCCACAAATATTCAGCATGTTAACACAGAAATGGGGGAGCCCTTTGCCTCCCCCCAAAATTATCAACTGGACACATTCTGCACAAGGACGTATCACAGAAAAGCATGGAAAGTGGATGCCCTATCCTTCAGTTGGGAAAACCTATCAGTCTTTGCCTTTCCCCCCTCTGCCTCTTCTCTCCAAGGTCTTACTAAAGGTCAGACAGGAAAAAACAAAAATGATCCTAGTTGCTCCGGACTGGCCTCGCCAGCACTGGTACCCAATTCTAAGGAATATGTCTCAACTTCCTCCTTGGTACTTGCCTCATATACCTCATCTACTGTCTCAGCAGAACAATCAAATTCTGCACACTCTGCTCCAAACTCTGAACCTTTCAGCATGGCTGATCATTTACTTATTCAAACAACACCTCTCAGTAAATCTGTGATGGATGTTATTTTGGAAGGCAGAAGGCCTAGTACTAGAAAATCTTATGCTGATAAATGGAAGAGATTCTGTGCTTGGAACCAAGCACAAGGAACGAACACAGCAAAGCCCAATATCCCTCAGATTTTACAATATTTGACTGAGATGCTTGACAAGGGCCTATCTTTTTCTTCAATAAAAATCCATGCATCTGCCATCTCGGCTCATTACAACACGGAGCCTCCCCTCTTTTCTCATCCTCTTCTTAAACAGTATGTTAGAGGTGCCAAAAATTTAAGGCCTCCCAGAAGATCACCATCTCCTGCATGGGACCTCAATTAAAATTTTATCATGGAAAACAGCTTTCCTCTTGGCAATCACTTCAGCAAGAAGGGTTTCAGAACTACAGGCTCTCATGGCTGTGGAGCCTTTTATTACATTTTACCCGGACAGGGTGTACCTCAGGACCAATCCTTCTTTAATGCCTAAGGTGGTATCCAGTGTGGCTCTTAACCAAACAATTCACCTGCCAATATTTTACCCAAATCCGCAGAACAAGGGGAAGCAGATTCTGCATTCATTGGACTTACGCAGACAACTAAGATTCTACTTAAACAGGACCAGATCTCTAAGAAAGTCTGAGCAACTACTGGTAGCATTTGCTGCAGGATCAGAGGGGATGGCTATATCAAAGCAGACTATTTCTAAGTGGATAAGCTACTGCATTCGTTTCTGCTACTTACACCATGGTAAACCTGTGCCCAAGGGGATCAGGTCACATTCCACCAGGGCTGCCTCTACCTCAGCAGCTTTTCTCAGAGGAATTCCAACCAAAGACATTCTAGAAGCTGCTACTTGGAGCTCTTTTCATACCTTCACAAAGCATTACCATTTGCCTCTCTTCTCCAAATCCAGGGCAGGCTTTGCCACTGCAGTTCTGCAGGGCCTTATAGCCGCTCCTAATGCTATTTAGTTCCATCCTCCCATCCATAGCTTTGGGATTCTACCCAAATGTTATGACTGCAACAGTGAAACACGAAGAACATAGTACAGTTGTGTACACTTACCATAAATGTAGATGTTCGAGTGTATTCACTGTTGTTGTCCGGGTTACCCACCCACCATCCCCCTTTTCTATAACTTCTTTCCTTCACTATGTCCTAAAGCCTCTGTGGTGTATTTGCTTTTAGATGAAGATAAAGTTTATGTTGCTAAAAGTGCATTTACATATATTTTTGTTTATATATATATATATATATATATATATATATATATATATATATACATATACATACACACACACACACACACACCTATACATATTTTATTTTGCTCCCCATTTGGGGGGCACCTGACATCTGGGGCAAGAAAAACTGAATAAAATGGCGTCTGCTGCATGTTTTGTACCCCTGACGACTTGACGTCATGGAAGAGAGCAACCGACGCAGGACCCTAGACTTTGTTATTCAGTCCGACTGAGGGCAACCTGCCAGCAGATTACCCAAATGTAATTACTGCAACAGTGAATACACTCTAACATCTACATTTGTGGTAAGTGTACACAACTGTACTTTTTCACTAGTTCTTCGTCAGATGATGTCCCAAGGAGTGATAGAACCAGCTCCCCCTACCTAAGTGGGGAAGGGATTTTATTCAAGGATATTCCTAATGCCAAATAAAGAAAATACTTGGAGGCCAGTTCTGGGTCTTTATTTCCTAAACCTGTTTATGATAGTGCCTTAATTCAAAATGCTGTCAGTTCACAACTTATTACTTCTTCCTCTCTCAAATTTCCTGGTAACACTAGACTTAAAAGATGCTTATCCTCACATCCTTATTCATCCAGACTTCAAATGTTTCATAAGATTTTGTATGTCGGGATCACATTATCAGTTCTCTACTTTAATGGACTATGTACTGTATCAAGAGTCCTTATAAGGTGTCTAGCTCCAGGTATAGCTCATTGCAAGTTGCATAGTATCCACATTTTTCCATATTTATACAACTTGCTAACTTTTGCAGAGTCTTTTCAAAGTGTTAGGAATCTCGGTCTTGGGTAAGAGATCTTTTACATAATATGGGATTCTAAGAGAACATTCAAAAGTCTTGTTTGTCTCCCTCACACAGGATTGTGTTCCTGGGATGTCAACTAGCCATCTCAATTCAAGGAGCTTTTCTTCAACAGGAAAAAAATAGATCCTTATTTAGATCTCTTTCTAAGGTTTTCCTCTCAGACTTCGGTAATAGATGCCGTGAGACCCACCTCAGGATTGTGTGTCTCATGGCATCTAAGATTCTCATGATACCCCTGGCAAGACTCCACATGAAAAAGATACTGTGGTATCTGAAATCTCTCTGGTCCCTGCATCAACACCCTTTAACTTTTCAAATCCCATTGCTAAGGTTTTTCAGAAGAGAATATTTTTGTGGAGGCAACAAATATCTTTAAATACAGGTATCCCTTTCTCTTTCCCTGCTGCAAAGTAGCCAGTCACCACCGATACTGTGGACTTTGCTTGGGGAGCAGTTTCAGGAGAGAGAAAAGTGCAGGGGTGTAAAACACCAAGGGCAGATGCAAGCACATAAAAATCTAGGCGATGCTTGCCCTAATCAAGGCACTCAACTCTCTGAACCATCTTTGGCCCCTCGGAGTTCTTCAGAGAGGTTTCAGATAATACAACAGTCGTGGTACATCAACAAGCAAGGAAAAACCAGGTCATACCCTGTTTGCAGACTAGCCATGTTAGCTTGGGATATAGCTTCACAGCACAGTCCCATTCTACTTGTATCCTAGATTCTGTCAGAGCAATATTGTGTGCCAGACAGGTTGAGTAAGACCAGGGCAAACCTTCACAAATGGAAACTAGATGGTGGGGGGGGTCCAACATTTAATCCATCTGTGGGGAGTTCCTCAAACAAACATTTTTGCCTCCTCTGAACAATTAACTGGTAAGATTCTGTTACAGGACTCTCTGCAAGAAGGCCTGGAAGACAGATGTTTGTTTTCTTTTCTTTGGACAGGAATGTTCCTGTATGCTTTTCCACCCTTTCCATTAATATCCAGGGTACTTCTGAAGATTCAGAAGGAATCCTCCAAGATCATTGTGGTGTTGACCCCCTTCTGGCCTAGGCAACTGTGGTTCTCCCTTCTTTTGGAAATGGCAGGGGCGGTTGCCACAAGCTTCCTCACAGACTGGATCTACTCCCACAAGAACAGGGGAGTTTCATACACTCTGACATCAGTCATTTTCAGTTGACTGCCTAGAAGATGAGGCCTTGATTCCTTTTAGGTATCTTTACTGAGGACTTGCATCGGGTACTAATGGAGGCAAGAAAGCTTACTGTTAGAAAATCTTGTATTAACAAGTGGATTTTTTTTTCTAGTTAATGCAACAACATAACCAGCACGCATTCAGGGCTAGTTATTGTCTAGTTTTACAATATTTCTGTGAGGAGTTATGCTATGGCCTTCCTTATTTCTCTATAAAGGTTAATTTATTGGCCATTTCAGCATGTCTGCCCATAGATCCTCCTCTTTCAAAGCAGTCTTATGTCAGAATGTTCTTGAAACAGGTTTTGCATAAGAGGCTGCCAAGCAAATGGTGGCCTCTCCTTGGGATCTTAGTTTTTGTTAGAAAAGCTAACTGAATCAGCTAGTCCAGCTGACTTGAGGTTATTAATATGGAAAACACTTTTACTGATTGCTCTGAGCTCTGCAAGAAGGGTATCTGAGTTGCAAACTGTTTATGGTGAGTCAACACTACCTTATTTTCCATAGGGTCAGGGTTTCTTTCAGAAATCCTTCTTTTATGCCTAAAGCGATATCCAAGTTTACTTTAAGCCAAGCTATCCATCTCCCGATTTCTTTACTTAATCTAAAAATGAGAGAGAAAGGATACTGCATACCTTGGATGTCCACAGACAACACCAGTACTATCTTGACAAAAGTATATCTCTCAGATCTTTGGATAGATTGTTTATTATTTTGCGAAGGTAAGAAGGAGCAGCTTGTGTCAAAACCGACCGTTTCCAAATAGTTTTCAAAAGTTTTATTATCTTCTGTTATACTCACCATAACAAAGGCCTCTCTCTACCAGGGTGTTGGCTTCAACTATGTCCTCTTGGAAAGGGTTGGATTCTAGAAACTGCTACTTTGTTCTTTGTACATTCTTGTACAAAGCACTATAAGTTTGATTCCTTCTGTAAGTCCAGATCAACTTTGCTAGGACCATTTTATAAGGGGTTCTTAGACTCGTCTCCTTCCACCTCCCAAATGTAGTTGGCTATAGTAATCTATCCATATAGCTAAGAGTGCTGCAGCCGTGATCAGTTATGGACATAGTACAATCGTGGAAGTTGAACTTAATGTAACAGTAGATGTTAGCATGATCACTGCTGCAGTAGCCATCTCACCCTCCATCCCACTATTTTTTTGGTCTGTGTTTTATACAAGGGTGTGGGTATTTAGATTTTATTCCTATCCTAGTTCTTTCAGGGCTCAGCCACCTTCTTTCTGTTGGAAAGTAAGCTATGAAGGACTTTATGCCCAAATATGTATTTTAGTCGGCTCAGCTTGAACTACTTGACAGTTTAGATGTGTGGAAGGTGCCCTGAAGCTTTGAAAGCTGGCTGGCTGTTATATCCTTGGTAGTATATAACCCGTATCGCTAAGGCTACTGCAGTAGTGATCATTTGAACACACACTATTATTGTAAATTCAAATCACACAGTTGTACTTACAGGTGAGTGAGCAAAGGCATTTTATAATTCATCACCTTCCCAGATTGATATAATAGTATCTGGGTGCTGAGCTAATTTGTATTCTCTGAAGGTGCAGTGCTTATGGTTGCTGTTTTTGACCAGACTGAATATAAATATAAAGAAAATATTGAGCATTCGTAATCCTTTGTAAATGTTCAAATGTTGACAGCAGCAGGGTGTTCCTGTGGAGTCTCTGATGCTGCCACATATTTATACATAAATGAATGGTGAGGCCTTGATCTTTTAGCTTTTCAGAGGTGTAGATCATGTCTTGTATGTGATTTTCTCACTGTATATAGTTTGTCACTTGTATCTCATATGGCTGAGTTATGTGTTTCTTTATTTGGGAAGCTTGTTCAGGGCCACCACTGTGTCAGAAGTCCCAACCCCCCCCCCCTTTTTCCATTCCCATTGGGATTGGGCCAGAAGTCAGATTTATGTTTCTATCTAATCTAAATCTTTTGATAGAAAGGAGAGAAAAAAATCATTATTGCAATTTTGACCAAGGCATCCATGATTCTCCTATCTTTACTACTTGGTATTTATATTTCCCAAAGCCATGCTGCCACAATTGAAAAGAAGGGGTCTCTGTTTGGTGTTAATTCTGTTGTAACCTAGAGTTTTAGGAATCTGAATATTAACCTCCTGATTTTTTCCTTTGCTGAGGTTAAATTCTGAATGAAGCTAGGAAATAAAGTGGTAAGAATTGCTTATGAAAATGGAAGTTATTCTGTTCTTGGTGCCACTCTAAAGGCTTTCCCTATGAAAGTAGGAGCTACCATTGTTTGTGAAATATTTGTCTTATCTCTCTTAGCAAAGCCTGGTGTACTCCTCAAGAAAAGCTCTCATCTTTCCCCCCCACATTTAAGCTCTTTCAAAGGAGATTTTTCACCTGAGACCTGTACACAAATGAATAATCTTGGTATGTGAATTTTAAGATGTTTAGGAAGCATCTTTTTGAAGCATAATTCTTCACATTTTCTTTAGTAAATATAATTTAATTCCAGAAGGCTTCTGAGCTGCATGTTTTTACAGTTTAGAAACCTACACAGGGTTTCATACAGGCAGGGTCTCACTTTGATCCAGTTCCGCTATTATCTTTCAAATTATACATAATTTCATATACCGTGTCTCACTTTACATTCATCCATATTTTGTGCCCAGATGTGGGCACAAAATAGTTTATTGATCTTAATCAAAGAAATTCAGTTGTCCTCTTTCCATCTGTGCATAGAACTCAGGTGAGCTGATTTTATATATTATGGATCCACATAGCCAACATAGACTTGCAGTCTAGGATGATGTCTGACCAACTTTTTGCTTCATTTGCATAAATAGGCTAGTTTTCAGCAGTTCCTAAGTAAGCTGTAGCTCGCTGGCTTTATAATAATATTCTGTTTGGTTAACTATGCAAAGAAGTAAAATCTGGACAAGGTAAGAGCTTATTCTACTAGGGCTGTTGCTGCCTTGTAGCCTTTCTTTAGTAGAATTTGCAATGCTGCTCTCTTTCAGGCTGAGATACATTCTTCCAGCCACACATTTGCTAAATATCATATGCTAGATGCTCATTCTAAGGCTAGAAGAATTGTTGGTGCAGCAGGAGTTAAGGGTATACTGTCACGGTCTGTCTTCTTTGGTGAGGCTTGTTGTAGTTGTAGATTTAGGTTTCCCATCGTGTGTTCCTCTTTTCTCAACCAGTAGTGTATGCTATGAAAAGAGCTGAGATAGACCTCACCCTTTAAATACTGATTGTCATAAGGTTTCTTTATGCATCTTTAATTCTTCCATTTTATTCTCATTTCTTTTTTAAATGTTGCATATCCCTGTTAACCAGAACAAATTTTTGTTTCGTAATGCTTTCATGTCATTAATTTCTAACTATTTTAGACTTTTTTTTTTCACTTTCAGTGCTCATTTGTATTGATTTCTTTCACAATGTAGATGAAGATTTGAGCAGTGGTGACAGAATCCATTAGCAACTGTACTTATGAGGTAGGTAAATAACACTATAGGACAACACGCCCGATATTTATTTTGCCAAGACCCAGACCATAATGTGTGTGTAACTGCAGTGAATTTAAGCAAGTAATCCTGTTAAGGCAGCTTAAGACATTAAATTTGTTTTTAACAAACTCTTCGGGCCCCATAGAAAAGAAAGTGTAAGAAATACTCTGCTGAAACAACAAAAACATGAAACCTACCTTTCAGAAAAGACATAGCTCTGTTAAAGGGAGGAAGGATATTTTTCTTGTAGACCATCAGCCAGCACATTTGAAGCAGGCACAGTTACTTTATCAATCCCCAAACAAAGAGAAATGCCTTTGGCTACATTGTTAGATCTTCCACCAAAGTCTGTGCCTTTGAAGCAAGTCACTATGCAAGAACAGCACCTTTGTTAGTACAGCATCATGTCATTCTATGTTATAAATGGATATCTATATCTGTCTGTCTATCTGTGTATACATACATGTCTGTGTGTCTATAGTGTTCTAAAGTTGTACTTGGGTAGGAGAGGCTGAGATTACCTTGGTAGAAGAGTCCATTGTTTCACCTTCTATTAAGACCGTCTCCTTCCATATAGAAGGGGCCAGCTTCTTAGTATCTGCCATACTGGTTGAGGCACAGATCTCAACCAATCATGGACAAATCTTATCCAAATCTGGGACAAATCCAAAAATAATCTGGGACAGTCATGGACTCTCACTCTAACAATAGTAATGTTTTAAGAGATATTAACAGAATAAGATAATGTGAATTAATGTACATTTTCTTAAGAAAAAGACGTCTATGACTCTAACCATTGTCATTAGTAGGAGTAATTGATAAACATTTCTCCAAAAGTCAATAATTTTAAATGGGAGAAAGAGGGACAGAGCTAAAATTTGATGTTCCTGAGTCCCTGAAAGTCAAGGACGCTTGAGAGGTATGAATTATCTTCTGTCATTTTAAAGAAATATTTAGATTCCTTTTGGGGGGGCATTGCTGAATCTAAGATCAGGCTTTAACACATGTGTTTGTACCAGCTGGAAGTCCCAGATCATCTTTTTGGAACACTAGACAATTAGATTGTTTACTTATTCAACTTTTGGTTATTTCAGAGAAGATACATTAAAATATTTTTATCAAATATCCTGTCCTGAAAATAAAATGACACACTGCATGCTATTCCAGTCTTGTCTTGTTAAACATCATCGCTATCTAGTTAAATGCCATTGTCTTCAATAACATTTTTAAATTAAATCCCTTGAGTTATGTCTGCTGAGATTATTCAGGATTATTGAGTCAGACTTTTCTTGTTTCTGAGACTTTTGAACTGATGTTCATTTTCATTTTTTCTCTCTGTGATTCATTTGAATTATGAATTTTATGTACAAAGTTAACTATCTTACATACATGGTTTAGAATTTGGTGTGGTAGATAGCATCTTGCATAATTCCTCACCATTTTCCTGTAACTATTCTTGAAATTCCAAACCTGACCATTTCTGTGGCAGCCCTGAACACCTTGTACTTCTTTGCAGCTCAACAGAACGTGAAAAAGATTATCTGTTATATTCATCCACATCTGCAAGAATATAAATAATTAGATTTTGGAATCTTTTTCCTAAAACATTGCTACAAACTATTAAAGACACAAAATATGTTTGAATTGTTTTCCTTTATGGATGAAAGGTAGACAGTCAGTTGTCTTTTAAGCAGTCAGAAAATCTGTTTACATCAAAAGTTTTAGTTTCCACTCTTTCAATCAGATTTATTAGGTGAGGTGTACATGAATTACCTCACATTTTTCTTAGTAATTCTGTAGGTAGACAAAACCATATTTCTTCAATATAGTTTCAGCTGTCCCATACATTAAATATTTATAATTGCTGTCCTGTCTCCATCTTTCTTTTTTTTTTCCTCCAAACCTTCAGTATCTTTTCAACTAACCCATACATTAAAGATTTATAATTTCAGATAAGTCGCCATCTTTCTTCTTTTCCTCCAGACCTCTTTAATCTGGTGGCCATCTGGCAATCTCATTTTTTATCCAATTGGTTAAAACTGTTACTACATTTAAAGCTCAGTCTCCATTCAATGAAACAACTTCCAATAGACTTTGGAAAAGGATTCAGTCATGTTGAACAGTTGATTTAAAAGTCTTTAAACTTTTTGTAATGTTGCTTATTATTTGAATGACCTATATCTCTGCTCATTGTGGTATTTTATACTGAATTGCCGCCAGTAATTATGTTGCATTCACCATATCTTTTTCTTTTCCAAAATGACAGTTTTGGGGAAGGAAAACATAATTTTCTTCATTCCAGTCATGAAATCATAGAAAATGCAAGGCAACTGGGCCATGTGGCCATTTATGCCTTGCCAGTAACCTACCCTTATACCTTACCTCCTTTTTCAAAGAGTGATTAGCCAGTTATGTGGGGTGAATGATTAATGAATAGCCATCCAGTTGCCTAACTCCTTTTGAAAGGAAAAACTGTGTCACATTGTTTGCTCTTGAGTGAGCATTTATTCTGGAGAAGGGGTAGTTATTGTGTGACAAGCCTGTATAGCCACTGTGATTCTTTTATTAGCTGATCTGTGGTCCTGATGTTCACTGGACTTCTTGATTTTTGGAAATATAAGCAGCCTTGGACCTCCAGATTCCTAATGTCTGGAAAAGCAAGGCACAGGCCTCTCTTAAAAAAGTCTGTAGGACAATTTGAGTAAAGGGTCAGTGCCTCTAGCCTCTTCAGCTGATCTGTGGTTCTAATATTGACTGGATGAGTCTATATTATATCATCGAAATGGCAGAATTTCGAATGATCTAATATCGAACCCAATATCGCGAACACTGAAGACAGCGAAGCTGCACAAAACCGAATTCTTTCCTAGGGAAAGCGGTTGACCGTTGTTGTGTCTTCGCTGTTTTCAGTGATGCGATGGAAAGTTATGGGTTGGGTTACGGTAAGGGTGTGATTGTGCGGACGTTCGGGTTAGGGAGCGGGTTGGGTGAGTTAGGGTTAGGGCGCGGGTCAGGTAAGTGTACGATTGTGACAGAATTTGGGGTTAGGGGCGGGTTAAGTGAGTTGGGGTTAGGGCGCGGGTGAGGAGTGTGCGATAGTGAGAATTTGGGGTTAGGGCGCAGGTGAGGTGAGTGTGCGATAGTGAGAATTTGGGGTTAGGGGCGGTTTAAGTGAGTTAGGGTTAGGGCACGGGCGAGGTGTGTGCGCAATAGTAACGGACCTTAGGGTTAGGGTCTGGGTTAAGGTAAGTGGATAGATAGTGTATGTGCAGTGAAGTGTAGGGTTAGATGTAACTTTTTTAAATGTATGTTTGTGGATTGCTGCTTTTTAGTGTGCATGTGGTGTGTGTGTGTTTCTCGGAACAGCTAATTTTTTTCCCTGGGAAAAAATTTGCTGTTTTGAGGTTTCGATATTGTTAGGGTTTGGGTTTTGCAGTTCGACGTTACGGCATTCGATAATGAGCCGTTTTGATGATCTGATATAGAACCCACTGGACTTGCTTGATTTTTGGAGATATAAGTGGCCTTGGACCTCCAGAGCCCTAATGTATGGAAAAGTAAGGCACAGGCTGCCCTTAGAGTGTAAAGAACACAGGAATACAGGGTCAGTGCCTACAGCCTCTTCTGGTAGCATAGATCTTTTAGGCCTTTGATCTTTTTTGGCAGGAATCTTTGGTGTCTTTCCAAGTGCATTGATATGTCTAGCAAGATGTATCCCAGAGGGGGCATTGTATTTTATGATGGACATGATCATTGTAGTATGTAGAGGGGTAAGGACTCCTTTGGATTTTGAGGAAATACCCTTTCCTGTTGGCTGTGCTAGAGAGAAGGATGTCCTGGCCACTGATCCAACATGATGATCAAAAGAAAGGGAATTAATCTACCCATACTCCAAAGTCCCTCACAACATCTTCATTTTGGAGAGTAGTGGAGTGTTGTCTGTACTATCTGCTGTGTGGAGGATTTTTTTATTAAATGCAACTGTATTACACTTTTATAATTTAGTTTTAGCCTATTTTCTATGCACCAGCTATTAACATGTGCAAATCATGTTTTAGCTTTTGCATGTCAGAAGGAAATTTGAGGATAATGCCTTGTTTACAATCATGTGCATGCTTTAATCAGAGAGTCACAATTTGATTTGAAGATCAGAGAAATGTGTGCCAAACAAGTGGTTCCAGCAAGAATCCTTAGGAGACTCCACTGGTTACCTTCATGTATATGCACCGGCCCACTGGTTACCCTCATGAGTATCCACCTGTCACCTTCACTGTGTGTTCTGTCCCTCAGACAAATTGCTATCCAATTAACTACATAGGGATCAGTTTTGACTGCATTTAGTTATTTTAGCATGTGATATGGTGTATGCCTTGGTGGGGTCAAGATATGCAGTGCGGGACAGTATGACCACCATCCATGGCTTGTGATACCCTCTCAAAGAAGTTTACCAGATTCATTAAACAGGATCTGCCTCTAATAAACCTGAACTGCTGAATGTTTAGTCTTAAACTATAATATCAAAAATGTATATCAGGTCAGTTATGATCTCTTTCATGGTGTTGCAAATGAGGCTTGGCAGACTAATGGGTGTGTGGTTACCCGAGTCAGTGGTGGGGCCACCCTTGTGAAGTGGTATCATTACTGCTAAGGGCCATATCTTGGGTACAAAGCTCAGGCTGAAAGACCATATCCACCAGATCATGTTTATTGCTGTTCAGCAGGCATTCAGGTTTGTCACTGGGTCCCATGGAGGGTGTTTTTTTTTTAAAGTACCTTTAGCAAGTGTGATGGAGGAGGGTTGACATCCTGTGGGATATGTTTTTGAATAGTTATTTTGTGACATCTACTGGATCCAGGTACCATTTTGAATAAGTTCAGTGTTGGATGTTACTTAATTTCCTGACGTAGGTGAGGAAAGATTTGTAGATATCCATAGCTTCCAGTGGTAGCCTAGGTTCATGGGCTAACCTTGTTTTCCTGATGGTATTTTTGTAGTACCTTTACCTTGATTTGTGGGTTTTAGTTTTACTGTGTATTCTAAGAAGCTTTTTTCTTTTGTTGTATTTCTATATATCTTTGTATAAAATCTATGGCAATCAGGATGATTTGCTCTTAAACTTCTCATTTGGCTTAGTTCATGTAAGTCAGTTTAATACATTTATCTAGGCGAGCACAGAAATTATTTGCATAACTACTAGCACTATCCACATTTTAGAGATTACAGTTATTCTTGAATTTTGATACTTCATTATAGAATTGTAGGAAGTTAATCTGTTTGAAGTCTTTGAAAACTGTGATAGTTGCATCTGATGCTTTGGGGATTTTGAAAGAAAAGGTTACCGGGCTGTGGTCAGGCTTAACTGGGTAAAAGTATACTAGTGGGATAGCAATTATAGATGCTATATTTCTAAGGATAAGGTCAAGAACTTTTGTCTAGTATTGGGTTTATTTGGTTTTGTCAATGGAGCTCTTTATATGAAATCTAGGAATTTTTGTCCGTCACCAACATCAAAGGAATGGATATCCCAATTTATTGATGGATATTTTAAAATCTCCATGGATGATGGCGTTCCTCTGTATTTGAAGTTTAGTTAGGAAATGAACATGGGGGTATCAAGGAGTCCTGATTTGTATCTCAACATGTTGACATGGTCTCAAGTCTGCCTCAAGATAATGTTTTTTAATGTGGATATTGTACCACAGTTTCAGTCAGGTCTAAAGGTATGGTCGCCACAAAACCATGGTATAGAGTGAGTGCATTCTGTTCTTTTAAACTAAGTTTCTGTAATAATAATAATGATAGTATTATTAATAATGATAATAATAATAATACATAAATGTATACGTTAGCTCCAAATGCAGGAGGTGCCTCAAGATCACACAGTTTATTTTAGACAGCTAGCATTGAGCATCACCACCATGGTACTGTCTGGTGCTTGATTTGTTTTGTTTTTAGGTTGGGAGATCCATTACTTGGACTGTGCCTAAAAAAAGGCACTACTGGGGTAGCAAGGGCTTTAGACAGTTTGAGAAAGCCGTAGAATGAGCACTGCATGCCATCCTTGGCGAGGCACAGCAACTCCTACCAAACTGGTCAGTGAAAATAAATGAAAGCTTGATGCTGACGGAAGTAACTACCTTTGCAAGTAGTTGCATCCCTAGCAGCCATACTACTTAAATATAGCAGTGCATGATTTAGTTATTCATTTAAGGGTAGCTAGTGTACGTTTTTATAAAGCTAAAAAAAAAAAAGTCAGTACCTTATAACATGCAAAATATTTTTCACATCTGGAAGGAAAATAGAGATAGGACAAGATGGTGCCTGTGTAGGGGGAATATGAGCTTAGCATGCTTGTTCATCTTGAATAAACCTAACTTTAGAATAGATGAAGCATGTGAGTGTTGCTGTATCAGGGTAACTTTCCTTTTTGTAAAGTATATGCAGTTGTATTTGTTTGCTGTAAATTAAAGTAGATGTAAATGTAGTTCTTTTCTAGTCCTGAGTGTTTTTATTGCATTAGAAAGTCTTAGAAAATATGTCTCTTGAATGAAACAGATGAGAAGCCAGCAACGGCATACAAGATCAGCCTGCCAAGCATTTACTGTGTGCAAGTAACTTGCAGGTTGAAAGCCTATATTCAAACTATCATGCAGAATATGTTAAAGTAATAGTTTCTTACCAGAATGACTGTGTTATCCATTTTATCCTGGAATGTCAATGGTATTGCATAGGCATTGATAAAAAGCAGAGATAACTGAATTTCATTAAAGGAGAACTCCACTCAAATGTATTTTTTTTTTCTTTCCAAAAATTGGTTTTCCCTTCCCTATAATCCAACACTAAACATGCCATATACAGAAAAGGCATAATTTAATTATTCTATGTGTTTTTATGTCTGAACTTATTTCTGCTTGCTTTTCTTTCCTATGTTTGTCTCATCTGTTACACCATGAAAGCTAGGAGTGGCAAATTAATTAGGGTAGGTGACTTGATGTTCATCGTGCATACAGCTGCAGTCATAACAGATGGGTTTTCCTGCCGTCAGGCGGGTCCTCGGTCGGCCTAATTCCAAAGTCTAGGTCCGGCATCAGTTGTCGTCGCTTCCTCCCTGACGTCAGTGCGACAGGGGTAAAAAAGATCCAGCCAACGCCATTTTCTTCAGTCTTTCTTGCCGCGCGGTGCCCGAAGCAGAAGCAGTTCGCAAGTGCCGGTCGGCCAGCTCCTGAGATTACGAATATTTTTCAACCAAAGTCTTCTTGAAAGCTAAGTACCCCATTGGGGAAACTTTTCTTGCCTCAGACCGATGTCAGACAAAGTTAATAATTGCATTTCTTGTGGGAAGCAAATACCGCATAAGGATTTTCATTCCCTCTGCATTCCTTGCCTAGGCCCAGACCACGACATCTCGGCCTGTCGTTTTTGTGCTACATTCAACAGACGCACTATTAAGTGTCGGGCGGAGTTCGCCCAACACTATTTTGGCAAAAAATTTAATTACATTATGTCGTCGGATACTCCGACTCCAGTTTTAAGTAAAAGACGCAAAGATAAGGACCGACATACGAGGTCCGCGACTTCTACCGACACCACGCCATAGCCGACTACAGGTGGTCCGGTTCTCAGTGAGACGCCTACGCAGCCCCTGACTACCGACAACACTTCATTGGCGGTGTCTTCTGTGCCCGAGGTCGCAGGCTCTTCGGCCCAAACCCCGACTACAGATAACAAAGCCACTATTGGCGGTGAAAATCAGAATTTAGATAGACCTGCCACCTCTCGAGGTGTCTACAGGCCTTCCTCTTCTTTTTCCATCAAGGCTTTCACTAAGTCTAAATCAGCCATGCATACTAAAAAACAAGCTCCACAGGGCCCTTCTCAAGGCCCCATGCCTAAAAAGCAGATGCTCAAAATGGCTGAGGATATGATTACTCTTATTAGGGGTTCTCAACCCCCCCCCCCCCGGACAAAAGACCCAGAGTGGAGGAAGAATCCCCCTCCTCGGACCAGGCCTCCATTATTTCAGAACATTCTGAAGACCAGGAACATTCTTACTCCCCTTTTGAAGATTCTGATGCAGAGGAGTCCATTCTCTCTGTCTTCCCCCCCTGAGGATTACTCCTTTGGGGAAACCTTACATACCCTGAGGGAACACTTCCACTGGGAAGGCCAAGAGTACTCAGACTCCAAGAAAAGGCTTAGGGATTTCCTCTTGCTCCCTCAGCACAGGCCTCTGGCTATACCTCCTGTCTTAGACATTCTAGACGACGTGTATTCGGAGGCCTGCCTTAACCCAGATTCTTTACCTCCAGCTCCAGTCAAGCCTGACAGGTATTACCGGGTTCCTGACTCACACCAATTCCTATACAAAAGCCATGCGGCTGACCCAGAAACTATATCACCGGGTCCCAAGGGAATTAAGGCCTCCACTGCTAAAAATCCATTACCTTCAGAGAGAGATTCCAGAGCTTTAGAGAGGTGGGGGAAAAAGGTTTACACCTCGGCCACCTTAACCATGAGGGCATTAAAGTGTCAGTTCCATATGTTAAAGTACCAGCAATTTCTGTTATCACAGTTGAGAAACAAAATGTCACAACCTGAACAACCAGACTTGAAGGAGTTGCAGGATTTGATACATAGTGCAGAACAAGTGGGTAAACATACCTTGCAATGTGGTTTTGATGCTGTAGAGGCCTCATGTAGAGCTGCTGTTACAGGATCAGTCATACGTAGACATGCCTGACTCAAAGAGCAAACCTTACCAGATCATGTCAAAGCTAAATTACTAGATGCCCCTCTGCAAAAAGATGTATTGTTTGGTGTTAAAGCTGAGGAGGTATTAAAGAAAATGGAGGAGAAGGCAAAATCAATGCAAACAGTAAAAGATTTCCTACAGGTACAACCTCCACGTTTCAGTAGAAATTGGCCTTCCAAAAATTGGTCCTTTCTAGCCACGGACAGACCCCAAAGAGGTAGATACAGGCGCCCGAGGGGCAGAGGGCAATCTCAAGGATCATTTAGAGGCAGACAATGGCAAAGCACCCACACAGAGGTGGTGAGGATAGTTCACAGCCATTCAGAAAGCAGAACCAATGACTTTCCCCTTTGCATGTCAAGCAAGGCTCAAATGGTAGCACCTTTAGGCGGAAAACTGGCATTATTTTCGAAAAATTGGCATATTGTCACAAAAGACAAATGGATCCTGGACATTATAGACAGAGGCTACAGATTTCACTTTCACACCCTTCCAAAAATGAGAGGCATGCCAAACCTGCCACACAATCAAAGGGCAGAGGCACAAAAACAAATTTCAGATCTCATGGACATGAAAGCTATTCAAGAGGTACCTGTACAAGAACAGGGTCAAGGTTTTTATTCCAGACTATTCCTGGTACCAAGGAAGGGAAAAGATTGGAGACCTAGTTTGGACCTATCCATCCTAAACACATTTTTACTCGTGCCAAAATTCAAGATGCTCACATTACAGCAGCTTCTTCCCATGCTGGGCAAGGAGTCTTGGCTGGTAACATTGGACCTCAAAGAGGCATACCTGCATGTCCCAGTCAGACAAGATTGCAGAAGATACCTCAGATTTCTTGCAGGTTCGACCCATTATCAATTCTCTGCATTGCCCTTTGGCTTATCTACTGCGCCCAGAGTGTTCACGAAATGCCTGGCATCAGTACTCGCCTACTGCAGACTTCAAGGGATACAAATATACCCATATCTGGACGACTGCCTGATCCAAGCGGACAGCAAGCACATACTTATGAAACATCTGGCGTTTGTAATAATGTTGTTGAATTCTCTGGGATACACAGTCAACAAGAAGAAATCAAGGCTAATACCCTCTCAAACAATAATTTTCCTGGGTGCCAGCTTGGATATAAACACACAGATGGCCTACCTCACGCCAGAGAAACAAGGGCAACTAACTCAATACTTCAGAAAACTGGCAACTTTCACCAGGCCGACTGCAAGGAAAATCCTGCAGGCTCTGGGATTAATGGCATCTTGCATCCTACTAATCCCATGTGCAAAGCTGCATATGAGGAAACTTCAATGGTACCTAAAAAACCTATGGTCTCAACACAGCCACAGTTTGGAAACAGTAATACCACTAATTCCATGTCTTCAAAAGGAATTTCTGTGGTGGGCTCAAGCATGCCAAAGAAACACAGGTCTCCCATTCTGCAAGCCTCAAGCAAATCAAATCATCACAACAGACGCCTCGGACTACACCTGGGGGGCGCACATGACAGATCGGTGCATTCAGGGCAAATGGTCCCAAAAAGAAAAGCACCTACACATCAATCAGAAGGAAATGCTAGCAGTAATAAATGCTATTTTAGCTTTCAAAGACCTACTGCATCCAGGCCAGCTATTGATAAGGACTGACAACACCACAGTAATGTGGTACATAAACAAACAGGGAGGTACCCATTCATACCCCCTATGCAGGCAAGCCATGTCTCGTTGGAACATGGCTCTGGAATTACAAATCGAGCTTCAAGCACAGTACCTGCCAGGCAAGGAAAACACACTGGCAGGCAACCTAAGCAGAAATATGACAGATACACACGAATGGAAGTTGCATCCTCAAGTTTTCACAAAGATAACTCAAGCATGGGGAAGGCCAGACATAGATCTCTTTGCCTCCCAAGGAAATCACCAATTGGCAAAATTCTGCTAAAGGACCTTTCATCCACAGGCCTGGAAAGTGGACGCACTCTCCTTCAGTTGGGCAACAATGACAGTTTATGCCTTTCCACCTCTCCCTCTGCTTCCCAAAGTTCTATTAAAAACCAGAGCAGACAGACCAAAGATGAGTCTCATTGCCCCAGACTGGCCAAGATAACACTGGTACCCACTCCTGAAAAGCCTGACGCATTCCCCACCATGGATCCTGCCTCTAATGCCTCTTCTACTGACTCAGCATAACTACAAAACTATTCACAGTCAGTTGAAAACACTCAATCTAGCCGCATGGAAGATTCCTTAAATTCACAACAGGCTCTACTGTCCAAGGAGGTGCAGGATGTCATTTTGGAGGCCAGAAGACCTTCTACAAGAAAAGCCTACTCTGCAAAATGGAAACGGTTTTGTGCCTGGAATGAAAAAAGGGTCAGAATCCTGGAATACTGAATTTACCCCAAATATTACAGTACCTAGCTGAGATGCTAAGCAATGGACTTTCATTCTCCTCCATCAAAATCCATGCCTCAGCCATTTCTGCAGAATACAACACTGATCCTCCTTTATTCTCTCACCCCCTCTTAAGACAGTTCCTCAGAGGGGCTAAGAAAATAAAACCCCCAAGGAAACAACCAGTACCTGCTTGGGACCTCAATTTCATACTAGAAAAATTGACCTTGCCTCCTTTTGAGCCAGCTGCTTCAACAGAACTGCAATACTTGTCTTGGAAAACAGCCTTCCTCCTGGCAACCACTTCAGCTCGCAGGGTTTCGGAACTACAAGCCCTCATGGCTGTGCAGCCTTTCATCATTTTCCATCAGAACAGAGTTACTTTACTAACCAATCCGTCCTTTATGCCAAAGGTAGTATCCAGTATAGCCTTGAATCGGGCTATCCACTTGCCTACCTTCTACCCTAATCCTCAAAACAAAGGGGAAAGACTTCTACATTCCTTGGACATTCACAGACAGCTGCATTATTATTTGGACAGAACAAAGCCTTTCAGAAAATCTGAGCAACTCTTTGTGTCCTATGCTGCAGGAGCTCAAGGGAAGCCTATTTCCAAACAGACAATCTCAAAATGGATAGCCCACTGCATACGCTTTTGTTACTCTTTTCATGGTAAATCTGTACCTGCAGGCATCAGATCTCACTCCACAAGGGCCACAGCTACCTCTGCAGCTTTCCTCAGGGGGGTTCCTACCAAAGATATTTTGGAAGCAGCCACTGGAGTTCCGTACATACCTTCTCCAAGCACTATCACCTACCATTATACTCCAAATCTAGAGCAGGCTTTGCCACTGTAGTCTTGCAGGGCATCCTGGCTCCTCCTAGTTCCACCTAGTGCCTACCACCCCTTTTATAGCTTTGGGATTCTACCCATCTGTTTGACTGCAGCTTGTATGCACGATGAACATAGTACAGTTTTGTACCTACCATAAATGTAGATGTTCGAGTGCTAATACAGCTGCAGTCCAGGTTTCCCTCCCTCCTTCCCCTCTTGGGACAGGCCCAACGGCTAACACCTCCTCATACAACCTATTTGGGGTATTTTTTTATGGTGTATTTGCTTGCAACTACTGTTTTTTGATTATATTGCATTGCATTATTACATAATTTTATGTATTGCCTTCCTTCTGGGGGCACCTGACATCTGGGGCAAGAAAAACTGAAGAAAATGGCGTCGGCTGGATCTTTTATACCCCTGTCGCACTGACGTCAGGGAGGAAGCGACGACAACCGACGCCAGACCTAGACCTTGGAATTCGGCCGACCGAGGACCCGCCTGACGGCAGGAAAACACATCTGTTATGACTGAAGCTGTATTAGCACTCGAACATCTACATTTATGGTAGGTACAAGACTGTACTTTTCAGCTATAGAGCCTTTAAGAAAATTGTGGCTCTTTAAAAATGGTATTTAACTTTAGCTCATCAGTTAAAGATTTCTAGCATCACGCATTCAATATAGTGTATCCTGGCGGTACAGTTAGTGGTCTGCACAAAAAGCAAGTTTTTCAAGTGTAATTTTTCAGATGCAAACATTACTATATTTTTTCTTATTACAAATTAGTTGCTTTTCCATTTAATCAAACAATGAGTGCAAAAAAGTAAAAATATTTTTCATATTACTCTCCTGATTTTCTGTCAGTATTTCAGTTTGCATTTTCTTCTACACTGTATTTTCAGTCAAAGTGCATGTTTTCTTCTGGTGAATTGTTATGGTATTTTGCATTGTATAGAGTGTTTGAAACATGACGCGGTGGTGGTGCTGCGGTAGCGTTGTCGCCTCACAGTAAGACGCTGTCTGGTTCGATTCTCAGCTAGAGCGTCTTCTGTGTGGAGACATGCGTGAATAGGCATACCTTCATTGAAGGTTGTGTCAGGGCTGGTAACTCGGCACGTAAAAATCAACTACCAGTCATTAGCGGACCGGAGTTGCGCTGTGGCGACCCCTAACCGGGAAAAGCTGAAAGACACAAACACAGTGTTTGAAACAAGTCATTGATTTGGGGACAGGAAGAGTAACATCAAAGACTATGATTTTAATTGCAGTATTAAAAACTGAATGTAGCATAAACCAGCTCAGCCAAAGTAACACTTAGTCTGAAGGTTAGATTTTTCACACTTAATCACTGAACTACAGTTGTTACTTTGAAAAGATCAGCTAACTCAGGTACATTTTCAAGCATGTCATTCAAAAGTTCCTTAAAATGCTGTATTTTAGACTGCCATTAATAAAAGGAAGCAAAGTAGTGAAAAATACAAATTGAAGCCGACAGCCAAAATCAGGCAGTCACAGTACTGTTTAAACTTTCAGAAGTTTGAAGTATTGAATCCATTGAAGAGATTGTGCAAGACAAACATGCTGAGGGGGATAAAATGAAAATGGATTTTAAGATATGGTAGAAATGAGAGACATGGGGAAAAATAGTAGCAGTTATTTAGAGGGCTCATCAATGGTTAAAAGGTATTGCAGCATAAGGGAAATCTCAAAAACAGGAAGAGGAATAATTGTTGAGTGCTAAAGCAAAAACAAGGGAGTATTTGTATAACGTACATGATTTTAAAAAGGCTGCTGTTAAGCAATTATATTTTCATAGACACTTCAGAGCACAAAAACTGTTAGCACAGTGCCTTGGGCAACATTAAGTAGAAAGGGCTGTTGTGAAACTTTGGGAGCCTGTGACAAGAAAACTATTCAAAAATGCTATAGAGATTTGTGTAAAGCTTTGTATAAAGACAAGGAGTTGGAAAACCAAGAAAAGACGCAAATGAAATACTTGTGGAAAGTGAGCCATGCCAAGGTTAGAAGAAGGTAAAAATTGAGGCTTAATAAATATCTAAGATAGGAAGGGATGAATTAAAAATAGGGTTGTATAATCAATCAACAGGGAAGTCTCTGGGAACAAGTGTTATTCTTGTAAAAGTTTGGAGGGAAGAAAGTGACACAGATTTAAAGTAAAACATAAGACTGGGTATCCATACATGATTTTTTTAAGCAGTACTCATATGTATGGAGACATGACAAGATTAAGTATTTAGGTGTATGGATTAAAGAGGATTCTGTTATGGCAGCTAAGAATATGTGAGAAGAGATAATACAAACGTTGAGAAGTTGGAGCCTTTTAATGGATATGGATGGTAAGGAAGGTACAAGCAGAGGAAATGTTTTTATTCCTTCTAGCTTTATATACAGGTCAGGCATATTTTTAGCAACCAGAAGAGAAGTTGTGGACCATAAGTAATAAAGAGTTGAAGGAATTTAATTTGGAGGGAAATAGGTCAAGTGTTAATAGTTAAATAATTTATATCAGTAGAATAATGGGGGTAGGATTATTTGAAAGGATACTTCAGAGCTGTGCAGTTGAGTGAGATATAGGTAACACAGGCAGAAAGTTACAAATTGAAGTAGAAGTGGATGACTAAAAGAATGAGTTCAAGAAATAAGGAGATACAGTGCAATGAAAATGTATTTGCCCCTTCCTGATTTCTTATTTTTTTGCATGTTTGTCGCACTTAAATCTTTCAGATTATCAAACAAATGTAGATCTTAGACAAAGATAACCCAAGTAAACACAAAATGCAGTTTTTAAGTGATGATTTTATTTATTTAAGGAAGAAAAACTATCCATACCTACATGGTCCTATGTGAAAAAGTAATTGCTCCCTAAACCTAATAACTGGTTGTGCCGCCATTAGCAGCAACAACTGCAATCAAGTGTTTGCGATAACTGGCAGTGAGGCTTTCACATCACTGTTGAGGAATTTTGGCCCACTCTTCTTTGCAGAATTGTTTTAATTCAGCCATATTGGAGGGTTTATGAGCATGAACTGCCTTTTTAAGGTCAATCCACAGCATCTCAATTAGATTCAAGTCCAGACTCTGACTAGGCCACTCCAAAACCTTCGTTTTGTTTTGTTTTTTAAGCCATTCAGAGGTGGACTTGCTGGTGTGTTTTGGATCATTGTCTTGCTGCAGAACACAAGTGCGCATAAGCTTGAGGTCACAAACTGATGGCCCGACATTCTCCTTCAGGATTTTTTGGTAGAGAGCAGAATTCATGGCTCCATCAATCACAGCAAGTCGTCCAGAAGCAGCAAAGCAGCCCCAGACCATCACACTAGAACCATCATGTTGGACTGCTGGCATGATGATCTTTTTCTGAAACACTGTGTTACTTTTACACCAGATATAATGGGACGCACACCTCCCAAAAAGTTCACCTTTTGTTTCGTCAGTCCACAGAATATTTTCCCAAAAGTCTTGGGGATCATCAAGATGTTTTTTGGCAAAAGTGAGACGAGCCTTTATGTTCTTTTTGGTCAGCAGTGGTTTTCACCTTGTAACTCTGCCATGCATGCCATTTGTGCCCAGTCTCTTTCTTATGGTTGAATCATGAACACTGACCTTAATTGAGGCATGTGAGGCCTGCAGTTCTTTAGCTGATGTTCTGGGTTCTTTTGTGACCTCTTGGATGAGGCGTCGCTGCGCTCTTGGGGTAATTTGTGTAGGCCGGCCACTCCTGGGAAGGTTCACCACTGTCCCATGTTTTCTCCATTTGTGGATAATGGCACTCACCGTGGTTCGCTGGAGTCCCAAAGCTTTAGAAATGGCTTTGTAACCTTTTCCAGACTGATAGATGTAAATTACTTTGTCTCTCATCTGTTCTGTAATTTCTTTAGATCACTGCATGATGTCTTCCTTTTTGAGATCTTTTGGCCTACTTCACTTTGACAGGTTCTATTTAAGTGATCTCTTCATTCAACAGGTCTGGCAGTAATCAGGCTTGGGTATGGCTAGTGAAATTGAACTCAGCTTTCCCAAAAATGTGATTAACCACAGTTACTTCATGATTTAACAAGGGGGGAAATTACTTTTTCACATAGGGCCATTAGGTTTGGATAGTTTTTTCCCCTTAATAAATAAAATCATGACTTAAAAACTGCATTTTGTGTTTACTTGGGTTATCTTTGTCTAATATTTAAATTTATTTGATGATCTGAAACATTTAAGTGTGACAGACATGCAAAAAAATAAGAAATTAGGAAGGGGTCAAATACTTAATCATTGCACTGTAAGATTTTGGATGCATGTCCTTAAGGAAAATAACCATACTACATAGAATAATTTCTAATACTTTATAAATAAGAGCTAAGCCAACAGTGGAATGGAGAAAGAAGATTTTACCACCAGGGATGACTGCAAATAGGGGGCATAGAAAATGGGAAAGTGATGGATGCAATTTATTGGAGAAAATTGGAAAAGGAAACAAGGTGTAGGGAGTCCAAGCAGAAGTTTGGACTGCATGTCAGAGAACTGCATTCCCTACTAGGGATTGTTAATAGAGTATAGGCAAACAAAAAGGGTTAGGGATGTCCTTTGTGAAAGACCAACTTGCTTGAGTATAGGCAAGGAACTGCTTTTAAAAAAATATTAGTGGGGCATATAAAATATTGCATGGTAAGTATAAAAACTGATCAAAAGAAATTGGGAAGAGAAAATGGAAAGAAGAGCATGAAGACATCTGTATAGTTCCCACGTGTGCGACAAAGCAGAGAATGGTTAGGATTGTGCATATGTGTTTTTATACCTCAAGTAGACTTCAGATAATTTTCCTCAACTAGATTGCATTTGCTGGAGGTATAAAGGGAAAGAGACAGGTAATTTGACAGTTTATTAGAAGTATAAATGGCTGGCAGGTTTTAAAAATTCCTTACAAAGTATTCTTTTCTGAAATGTTGGGGAAATGATTCTTTTGAGTTGGGATGCAAATATATATTACCTTGACATAGTACATCTTTGCTAAATTTAATGCTGTTGGCTGCTAACAAAACCAGTTACTAGAAAGTGGAAATCAAAATTTAAATCGGTTGTAACTGAACTACTGAATAATGTAAATGCAATAAAATGACTGGAGGTGGGATCTTTAGTAAAGGGAAAGAGCAGCCTCTGTAGAAATAAATTTGTGGGAATAATACACGTACAGTAATATTTAGGAAATGAAGTAAGCAAATGAGCATTTTGTGTAATGTTGGACTAAATGTTTTTTTTAAAAAGAAAGTGTATAGTGCATGAAAATAAAGAGAAATGTCACTACAATTTGTTTATACGTCATTGTTCCATTGTGATTTAATAACAATGTATTAAAAGCATTTTAGGATTGATGTGTTCATAATTCTTTTTTTCTTTGTTTATTCTTCTTCATGGATTCATAGCATTCTTTAGCCTTTCTGGTTCAATGTGTTCTACCCCAGTTACCAAATTGAATAAGTAGAAATCATGTAGCCTACCTGTGTTCTCCTTCTGCCTCTTAATATTACTTCCTTACATAGTTATCGGTGGAAAACTAGTGGGGTCTCAAAATAGCTGTCTTCTCTAAACCTTTCCTTTTGTTATTTAAAAGTATTACTGTATTAACAATCACATAAATGCTAAACAGGGAGATGTTCTACAAGGCAAGCTATCAATTGGGGCACTTAGTACATAAAACTGTGAGTTACATATGACAAGTACTTTCATCACTGTATCACAATACACATTGACTAGTACTTTATCAGTCACTTGGTTCAGGGAAACAATATGTAACATTACATTTATGGGCGTAGTTTGTCCCATATTATCCCATTTTGATATACTATTCTTCCTGTAAAAAACACATATTATGCCCTCTGCTAATTGCTTTACTTCATGCATAATATCTATAACCTGTTTAAAGTATAGAATATATTTTTGTCTTCCAAGTCCTTGTGATTTTTGGAGGCCACTAGATTTAAATAAATCAACTTCTTCCCCATCTCCAGGTTCCATCTTAGCAAGAACATTTCATTAGTTAATTCAAAACTACTCCCTAAAATTGTGCAGTTAGGCATTGTAATTGGTCTTTAAAGGACTGCCACCCTATACATTCTCAAACAAAATGTGCAACCATGCCTCCTCCTGAAACTGATCACATTTCCAGCAAACACTTGAGACTGTTGAGTATATCTTATTCAGTCTTAGAGGGTGTCAAAATGTGTATGCAGGCATTTCCACCCAAAGATCCTGAAATGCCTAAATTTTGTCATGTACCAGGAATTAGACTTCCTCCAACTGATGCTGCGATATTCTTCCCCAGTTCTGTGTACGTAATGTTACTAGCCCCTAAAAAATATCCAGTAGGCTGTTATATACCCTGCTTGCAACAGCCTTCACAGAATCCAGGAATGCTAATATGAGCTTGATGAATTTCATTAGCTTAAGCATATCCCCAGGATCCTGTCTATTACCTATTGTGTCTGTATTCTTGAGATCAGTCCCATATATATATATATATATATATATATATATATATATATATGTGTGTGTGTGTGTGTGTGTGTGTGTGTATATGTGTATGTATGTGTGTATATATATATATATATATATATATATATATATATATATATATATATATATATATATATATACACACACATACGTACATACATATATGAGACAGTATTTATTCTTTATCTCAAACTGTAACTTGAACCGAACCTTTTCTGTCTTGTTCCCAAAATGTTGGCTCCTTCTACACCTGGACCCACTTATGACTGACTCTTTGAGGCTCCCCCGTTCTTTTCTCTGTGGTCCTCACCCCTATTGGTAGCATCTCCTTCTTCCACATGCAGCACTGCTAGACCTGTAACACTCTCTGCATTGTATTAACTGCATAATTTCCCACGTAAATAGTCTCACCCTTCTGATTAAGCAATGTCCAGAATCCCAAGTCTTTCTGACTCCAAATTTCTAACCTTCCCAGACATTCGTTAATACCTTCCACTTATGCACATACATTGTGGTTGCATGAGATGTAGCAGCTGATTTCCTTCAAAATATTTCCTTAGTTTTTCAGAGTCCCAGATCTCCCCGTTCCAGTGCCAGCATCATTTTCCCCACTTGACTCTGTGTGTGCTGCCTTCCCATAGGTTCATAGGTGATTACTAAGCTAATGGCACAAGAACCTTTACATGCATAGCCAATAATACCCAGGATATGACAATCCATTCATCCATCCTCAACCCCTTTTTCCCATTTTGCACATGGGGTTGGGGTGTCACTTCAACAGTGACAGTCATCTTGAGCCAAGGTTTACACCACTGGGTGGCTAGCCCTGTCACGGTAGTTCATCCATATCACTCACTCGCACATGCACTCACACCTGTGGCCAGTTTAGAGTGTCCATTCTACCTACTGTATGTCTTTGGAGTGTGGGAGGAAACCGGAGCACCTGGAGGAAACCCACACGACTGTAGGGGGGTCATCCAGACTCCACAGAGAAGGCACCCCCAGCTGAGAATCGAACTGGAAAGCCTCTTGGCTGTGAGGCGACAAAGTTAACCACTGCACCACCATGGCTGCCCCAAGTATTATATCTTAATTCCCCAGATGTAGGATGGGGTAGTATCAAGGTAGTGGGTCTTTGGGTGATGGAGCCCTGTGTCAGTTTACACACTGCCTCTGTTCATAAGGGACATGGGCAGTACCCCGGGAGTGAATTTACAGTTCCCCATCAGTTTATCCAAATTATTTTTGAAGAGAGTGAGGGATAGGCTTTGTTTTATGAGGATGAGAAGTTTATTCCATAGAAGGAAGAGCCTTTGGGATACAAATCTCTCTCTCCAACAACTTCTGTTAGTCACAAACAAGGTTCAGGTCCATGGAATGCGTAACTCTTGTATATTTTTTTCTTGCAAATATGTAACATTTTCATCAGGACTGGAGCACAGAATGTCTTGTAGGTCAGGCACAAGTTCCCTCTCAGTAAATGGTATGAGGAGTAAAGGGACAGAACCTTTAGTCGTTTTGCATAAGACGTGTCTTATGCTTTGTATTTTTTTAGTAAAAAATCTCTGGGGCCACTCCAATTGGTTTAAGTTCCTGATTAGGTACATGCATAAGGGGGCATTGCGATTATGGGCCTGATGAGAGCTGCGTACAGTGACACTATGACTTACTTTGATCTTGATGCCATGCCTTTACTTAAAAGTTCAGCCATACAGGATTTCTTTACTACTGTAGGTACCTAAGGTCAAAGTTTAGGTCACTGTATGTCTGTGTTCCTAGGTCCCTTACGACTCTGTCTACTTTTAGGGATGTGCTGTTAATATTATAATTTGCAGGGATGTCTGATTTATCAAAGGGTATGATTACGCTTTTTTTTTTTTTGTTTAGCATTTAGTTTCTGGCCATGGTTTTGGCACCAATTGTTTGTCATTTGTAGGCCTGTTTGTAAGATGTCTACATCATTTGGGAATTCACTGATCGCTCCCAGTTTACATTTAACGAACTAGGTAAGCCAGAAGCCCCAAGCATTGGCCATCACTTCAGAGAAGTATATACAAAACAGGAGGGGTCCCTACACTGAGCCCTGTGGGGGACAGTGATAGTAACAGGTTTCTTACTAGAAGTGGATTCACTTATCCAGACAACGTGTCCTGTCAGTGAGCCAGTTGGCCATCCATCTGACGATGTAGGGGTTTATGCCTAACTTAGTAAATTTATCTATGATCCCCTAGTGGGGATTTGTGTCAAAAGCTTTAGCCAGGTCTAGATAAGTGCTGTGTACTGTTTTACCTTCATCCATGGCCCTGGTGATTTTCTCAAAGAAATAAAGAAAAACATCTTGAGCTCTGTATCTATCCTAAGCCACATATCGACCTGGGAGAGGGTGTAAGAGTACAACTGACCCAAATAAAAACTGGGGGCACCAAAACATCTTAAGCAAATATATCATCCAGATCAAAGGTTAACATTTTAAAATATTTTCCAGACTATTTTCTGGTTAGTGTTCTCTCTCATAACTTTTGTGGCCAGATCTACACCTTTTTAAACACACACACCTAAATGTTTAAATTCTGTATGACCTGATAGATGTGCAAACTGCTACAACAAGTTAGGATTTGGAATATATTTAATAGCAATTGTTTTAGTTTTACTTTCAATAATTTTTAACTCTGAAAAACCTTAGAATTCACCTAAGATCTTGAACAGTTCTGGAATCACAATTTCTGGGTTTGCTAAGTATAAAATAGTTGTCTGTGGATAAGATTTTTTGCTGTAAGCCATGGCAGTCTTCTCTCTCCATTGGAGAGTTTCTTATCTTGCTTACCAGGGGTTCAGTGTGTAGAACAAACAGTTGGAACATTGGCATTCCTGCATTGTACCTCTCTTTAATTGAAACACCTTTGACTTCCCTGGTTTCCACCCATCTTTACAGCTACTTTGAGACCCATCATATATTTTATCGATCCTATGAATTTAACGGGGTAACCAAGTTTCCCCAGCACTTGAAACATATGCTCCCAATTCACTCTTATCAAAAGCCGTTTTAGCATCTAAGCTCACATTCACTGAGGTTCTTCTATCAATTCTGCATCCTCTTGCAGTTATATTGACATTGTCAGAAGTCTGCCCTCCCCTAACAAATTTGAATTGATCTCCCTTAATTTACAATGAGAGTATGTCCTCTGTACTTTTCACCAGCAGGGATATTTTTATTTTATATCAAAACCACCACTGCAGCTTTCTTCCATGAGTGTGGAATATTAGACCCCCCCCCACCCCACCCCGTAGGATATTATTGAATAGAATTTGTTTTTATTTTACACTTTGTTAACTTGGTTAGTCCCAGTCATGCAAGTGATTGAGGGGGATCAATTGGTAAGTCAGACATTTGATAATATCAGTAAAACATAATTTTTCAGAACGATGTGAGATTGAGAGAAATGTTCCTAATGATGGTGTGCTTGGATGCCAAGAAGACTTTTGATAGAATGAATAAATACTAGTGTCTGGTACTAGTCAAGTTTGGTTTCACGTTAAACTCTTAGGAGAAAAGTATATCTGCTAGAACCTTGCAATTTCCTCTTTCTCCCACCCCTGTTTTCTGTTCCATCTGGAATACTATCAGAGTCCACTGCCTGATTAGCTGGGCTATGAACTGTGCTCCAAATTTCATCCTTACCGATCTGTTAACTTAATCTTTGCGTATGCTTCAAACTTGACTTAGGCAAATTCACACCCAGAAACTCCTCCAACTTCTGCCGTTGGTCTGCTACTAGATCATAATCATTATATAAAATGCCATAGTAATTTCTTAATTCTAAGATCACTCCAGGACCCCTGACTATTTTCCTGGTACTGGAATATCTCTATGGGTTGAATTTGGGTTTAGTGGCATGTGCAACAGTTAATTTGTGATTATAAGACACAAACAGGCATATCAAATTTTATATTCATTTATATTTATATTCACATCATATTGATGGCATTATTAGAATATTTTTATAGACAGGTAAATTTAGGACGAGATATATATTTTGGTCATTGTATATTGTATTGTTGTTTAGATTCTTATAGTTTTTATAGGACAGTTTGGACGGACGTGTAATAATTTGTTCTGTATTACCCAGGCATTACACATATAAATATTTAACACTAAAATATTTTCAAGGTTTAGATTTATATTTTATAATATATATTTTACATTGTATTTGTTCACATTGTGATTAGCATAGATAGGATTTTTATAATAATAGGTTTTTGCACTAAGTGTATTTTTAGGTGTCATATACCTTTAATATGAAGCATTGTGTATTTTGAATTTTGGCGCCAAAAAGTTTATTTAACTGCTGAGAGGTTTGTTTCAATTTGTTCTGAAAAAGCTTGCCATTTAGCAAGTGAAAGCGCTTAACCTTTTGGACTATCCTGTGTTTCGTTTAATAAAATTACAGTTTGGCTGAGGATACCGTTGGTTTTTGAAGGCATTTGTTTCATTTGTTCCACTGGCTTTCGTACACACTTTTCAGCTGCTGAATTGCCGTTTTTTTGGTGAGTTTTGTCTCAAGACACTGGGACTGTCAACGTTCTATGTTTTATTCTTTTCCTGGTACTGGAATATCTCATTTTAAAAAAAATCTCTAACTTTTGTTGCCTAGATGATCTAGCCAAGCATTTTGTGCCCATGGATTACTGGGGAGGTATAGATGCGTAACGGTTGTCATTCTTCCTGCGTGTATTCACAAAGTTCCTCTTTAGCCACACCATGACACTCCTGCTCTTCCTTTCACAAAGCTACTAGTCAGGTTTGCAGCTTCCCCACTTTTGCCAAATTTTCTGTATATCTGAGGCTAGTACTCTCTCTTCAACTTTGTTTAAAGTTATCCCAACACTCTACAGGGTCCTACAGATTACACAAGAACACTTGTTAATCTTTTTTGTATCTTTTAGATGTATGTATACGCTCGTTTTTTTTTTTTTTTTTTTAATATTTTCTCAGAAGGATGGATCTGATGAAAGTGGCTGAAACAATTTCAAATTGTACAATTACATTTGGTAATGGTTTTGGTCTAAAATTGCATTTCTTTCTTTTGGTCACTTATTTTGGAGGTACAAACTTGGAGGATAGACCTGCTTGTATCTGGCATGGATTGCACTTTCATCCAATTAGGTGAAAGCTGGACACCCAATCTGGTGAGAGATAGACTCGAGCCATTCATAATTCCCATGCCAATTAGGTGAAAGCTGGTCACCCAATCCTATGTGGGATTGGTTCAGGCCAGTCATAGCTCTTCTGCAATGTCAAACCCCTCCCCTAGTAATCCTGTCCTAAATAAATTAACATCTCTCTGAATTGTTACTTTACGAAAAAGCTCTCATCCACTGTCATTAATAAAGGATCTGGATTTCAGTTTATAAATAGCCTCTGTGCTTTATTGAGAGAAGGCAAACAGTCATCAGAATAGGATTACTATGCTATTTTAGAAGCTCCAAGTGGCCTAGATCAGCAGAAAATTTCATTTTCTAAATTTTTTAAAGTCTGTAGCCTCCTTACAGTCCTTTTCATGACTATCCATTTGTTATTTTACTTGAATATGGTCACATTTTTCTGCTGTTCTTACTGTCATGGATAAAGCATTCCACAGTCTGTCACCGTAAAGGAGAAGTTTCATAATGTAGTCCTTAATAGGATGAATACCACTAAATAGGATTTATTCATTCTCCCATATTATGATGGACTTCACTCCCAGTAGGGCAGCTAACTCCTCATTATTGTAACATTTAAATATTAAGTGTTCTGCTAGTAATTTAAAAGCAACTCTAAAACAAATGCAGGGATTTTAGTCTTTCAGTATAACAGAGATACTTTGCCTTGGTAATCTGTGTTATGAAAAACCTTTGGTTTTGTGTGTGTGTGTGTGTGTGTGTGTGTGTGTGTGTGTGTGTGTGTGTGTGTGTGTGTGTGTGTGTTGGATTGTAAATACAAATTGGAGTGCATTACTCTTAATGGTCTCAAATCAGCTTCATAACCTTAGCATCTCTACATGAAATACATCTAAGTATAGTTCTTATAACACAGTAAGTTATTTTTAAAGACACCCATCAGATGTTCTTCAAAGATTAAACCATCATCAAGTAAATGTCCCAAATATTTGGCAATAACATCCAGTGTTAAGATATTGTCATCTGAGACATGTGGATATTTTATTGTTCCTTCCAAAGTGTAAAGCCTTGCACTTTTTTGTAGTAAAACTGTTGTTATTAAGATGTATACTAATACTTTATAACCTGTCTGAATCATAGCCAGCCTTAGGCATAGGCCAACTAGGCGGCCACCTAGGTTGCTGCTCTAGCAGGGGCGCTTTTCCAGTAAACTGGATAGTGTAAACAGACCAAGATGGGGGCACCAGGTGGTGTGTGTGTGTGTGTGTGTGTGGGGGGGGGGGGGGGGCGCTATGGAGCCCTTCACTTGACCTAAGGCCGACCCTGCTCTTAATTTAGAAAACTGTAAGCTTTTCCTGAAAGGATCACTGTATTAATGGAATCATACTTGGAATTACATGCATTACTATATTGTTTTCATGGACAGAATTTTTTTTCTGATGAAGTCTTTTATGTTATGAAAATGAAAGCACTAAAGTTTCCACGTGTCACTTTGTTTCATTTATCATTCAACTGCACTTGTTGTGGTTCATTTTCGAGCTTTGTTGTCTGAGTCTCTGTAGACTAGTGTGCCTTTTACATAAAGTAAGTGCTCAATCACTGTTGCACATGCCGAGTAATTTACCAACCAATACTAGACTAAAGTGCATTTCAGTGTTAACTAGGTGTTTAGTTTCTGCTGTAATACCTATAATCTGTGAAAAGTGATTGGTCTTCAGTGCACAAAACTATTATGACTACACACGATGTAGTAAACATATCCCGTACTGTATGAAGTAGTCTGCAATGTTATGTTGTCCCATCTTGCCTTCATTCTTGCTGGTTGGGTTCTGGAGCCGATCCTTGGCTCTGACTCTGCTGATATACAATAGCTCGAGAGCTTTTATTGGCTCGAGGCTACCCCTTATTCCAACATGCCTAGCGGCAGCTACCCAGATCTCATTTGCTGCTTGCAGCGTCGGGATTGCTCCATATTGGCTCAAGCTAAGTACTTTGTTTTTCTAGTTACTTGCAAATTATTTGGTAATTTACTGGTTATATTGACTCATTAGAGCGTATATCTTTCTTCGTTAGTCTAACGACCTCTTTCTCTGCTCTTTGTGATGTTTTTGGCTGTTGTTTTTTTCTTTCAGGCCTGCTTCCCCCTTAGAGCCCATTTAAGTTAGAGGGTTCTTCCCTTTCTTCACCCTTTCTCTGGGATTGCCATTTTAGTTAGAGGCTCTCCCATCGGGGGAGTTGCCGTTTAAATTAGAGGCTCTCCCCCTTTCCTTTCCTTCCTTCCTCCTTTAAAAAAAAAAAGAAGAAAAAGATGATTTTAAAAGTTTTTCCTTTGTGGTTATCAACCTGTTTACTTCTGCTTATAGTAGGCTGTGAGCGATAGTTGTTCTCTGTGGAAACCTTTTTCCCTGACTAGTGTAGTTATGTCTAAAGAGTCTAAACCCTCTGGGTTTAAAAAATGCGACTTGTGTTGCCAGAAAATGTCCCTTACGGACAGGCACATGAGTTGCATTTATTGTTTAAGGCTGTTCACTTGCAGGACTCTTGCTCGATCTGTCATGCTTTCAGTTCCAGAGTCCTGCAGGAAAGAAAAAATAAGCTTATTTTATGTAGCCTCCTGAAGAACCCTCAAGTTGCCTCGTCTCAGGGTCCTCAGCCACCCAAAGTGTCTGAGGAACACCCAAGCCATCGGTTCCGAGCTCGGAACAGACAAAATTTACTGAGAAGCCTTTGGCTCTGTCAGCCCCCAGCATTGGTTCCGATAAAGCTAAGTCACCGGCGGCTCCATCCTCAGAGCCGGTCCGGATCCATAAGAAATCAACGTCTCCCTCTTTGGAGCTGGTACGCTCTGCTCCACAATATTCACCACTACAACCTGGAGCAGACAGTCACCGGTCTTCTTCACACTCCTCCAGACTTTCAGATCATGACGTGGAGAGAGTGGTGAACAGGCTCCTCAAGTCACAGGCACTTGCTAAATTACTCTTGAGTTCAGCCCATAAGGATTTGGCTTCTTCAGCCCTCCCAGCTTCTCCATCAATTCCTCCTCCGACTCTCTTGGGCTCGGAGCCGGAGTGCATGGAGGTCGTGGTGGTGGAACCATCGGCTCCGGTTTCTTCTCCCTTATCAGCTGCAACTACCGCTCCGATCTCTTTGAAGTCTCAATCCATCGAGGGTTTTGGGTGCCGAAGCTCTCTCGCCGGCTCTGAGGGGAGAAGTGACATTGGACCCTTGTCCAACCCCACTCTCCATCTCTGAGCTTGGCTCCTACATTGGCCTCAGAGCCATAGGCTCCTTCGACTCGGGACTGTGACACCTTCAAGGTGATGAGGAGCGTGCTGTCTCCTGAGACTGCTCCACCCTCTGCTCCATTGGCGGCTTCTCCCACAGTGCCTGTGCCGGCCTTTGTTCCTCCTCCTACCCAAGCCTAGGGAACTTGTGCCCCAGAACGCCCCACTGGGTGACTCCACTTCTTCCGAAACCTCCCCCGAACATTCCGAGGAGGTGCCTTGGAAGAAGAAATGCAAGAGGAAGCATCTGGACTCCCCTGAGTCTATCACTTAGGATATGAACTTGGATGAGTCGGAAGGATCCCCAAGGTCCCTCTCTGAGGATGTCTGTTTTTCAGACATCTTGGAAATCCTCAGACAGAGGGGTGGCTGGACGTCCCTAGCCCCTTCTGAGGATTAGTCCGTATACCTGGGTGCATTTGGTTCCTGACCCTCCACCTCTTTTGTGTCTCCGCCTTTTGACCTACTTTTGTCTGTAGTGAGTCAAAAGGCATGGAGTACACCAGAGACCATGGGACCTGTTTCAAGGAGACTTAACAAATTTATTACAGCTCCAGAAGACAAGTCTTTCCTCTCCAAGGGAGTCCCTGTTGCTGCCATGGTGGTAACAGCAGCTACCAAGAAGAAACTTGTGGAAACTTCATCTGTTAATCCGCCGAATGAAGAGTCTCGTACGATGGACAGGTATGGGAAGCGTATTTTTTCTTCAGTAACTTTTACTCTCAGATCGCTGAATTACTTGTCTCATTTCACACAACTTCAGAGGGATCTCCTGAAGGAGCTAGGAGATACCCTGCAAGATCCTACAGCTGAGGGAATTGCGAACAGGGCAGCTTGCGACCTTGACCTCCATGGTAAACTCCTCCATGAGACTCATTTCTTATGCAGCAGATGGAGAGAGTAGGGCAGCAGGTACTGGAGTAGCTTTACGCAGACACTCCTGGATGCACCTTTGTCAATTTGCGGAACCCTTTAAGTCTTCATTTACCAACACTCCCTTTGATGATTCGTCCTTGTTTGGGCCTCATTTAAAACAGACTCTCACCAGGTGTGAACAGGATGGCAAGACTCTCTTTGCCATGGGGTCCATTTTTTCACTCCATCTAGACCCTATGCTAATGGTCAGAAGAGTGGGAAAATGTGGTTCCGAAAATCCCAGGGGTCTTCGCCTGACACACTTGGTGATTTTTTCCCCCAGGGGCAAAGGGGGAAACAATAATGGAAGACTCTGCCCTTGCGGCAGAGGGGGTCCGTAACAGCGGGGCGACAGATGCTTTCTCTGCTAGGCCTTTCCAGCACTCCTGAAGGGAGGCCCGGCTGTCCACCTCTGGAGGCAGCCTGGCAATCTGTCACGAGGGAAACATGGGTACTATCGATAATATGCAGGTGCTACAAAATTCCCTTTTCTCAGTCCCCCTCAAAAGGCAAACGTTCTATCCCAGATGTTCCATCCAGTCTTCGGGATCATGCAATCCTAGGGGTTCAAAGATTGCTAGAAAAAAAGAGCCATCCAGGAAGTCCCTGCAGACAAAATCAGATCCAGAACTTACTCAAGGTACTTTTTAGTTCCAAAGATGACAGGGGACAGGAGACCAATCTTAGATCTCAGCAAGCTAAACCAGTTGGTAAAAAAAGACAAAGTTCCGGATGGTGACACTGCAGTCCATTCTTCCCTTCTTGGGTCAGGACAATTGGATGTGCTCCATAGATCTCCAGGACGCATACTTCCACATAAAAATGGACAGGCAATCCAGGAGATTCCTATGCTTCTGGCTGGGAGCCAGTCATTATCATTTCAGGGCCATGCCGTTTGGTCTCACCACAGCCGCCCTCTGGGTGTTCACCAAGTGTATGGCAGTGGTCACGGCTCACCTGAGGTGTCTAGGATTCCAGGTGTGTTTCCGAAAGTCACCAAATGGAATTATTATATTGATTTATGCCAATAAAGGTCCAGATGGTAAACGACGAGTGTAAAATATCCACCAACGCATCCACCCAATGGAACAATAGATGATAGTCACTGTTCTCACAATATAAAGGATGATACAAAAACCTTACGATTAATATCCCTCAAAGCGCGATGTCTGCATCAGTTCCATAGAATGAATAGGCCCAAATCCAGCTAAACGCTTTTAAAAAAATGCTGCCTACGCCTTCGCCACCAACCCTGCAAAAAAGGATGTAGTGGGACATTTCTGATTCTGTTGGATTTTTAATCCATTACGGATTATTTTTACATCTTTATAGATGGTGTGGCTGTGACTGGTCCAAGTTGTATACATATATCCTGTGTATTTTTTTATGTTATCAAGCAGTTGCTATATACGGAGACATCCAGACCTTCATTGCTCCTTTTCTCTGAGACAGTATTTATGTTTTGTTTCCATATGGACTCTTATTTTTATTTTTCAATTTTCAGATTTTGTTATCAATCCATAGGATTATTGTGTAACTGAGAAAAAGAATTTTTGAAGCATAAGTTTTCTGTCAGTTGTTTAACGTGAATCATCTCAAGTCTTATACATACTGTTGGTTTCCATTGCCTTATATCTGAATCTTGGGAACTAGGCCACGGAGCTAACATATATCATTTTAACATCAGCGGTATTAACTAAGCAAAGCAGGATACTGTGTGCCTGATGCCCTGTTAGGGACATCATTTTTTTGGTTTCATTGTGGTCAACCCACCATTAGATGGAGGGTTTTTGGCAACACAATATGTATATTACTGACAGTTTACATATTTTTTGTTATCTATATTTTTTTGTATACCAAAGGACCTACATATATTTAATTTCATCTGGGCCGGATATAGGTTCTATTTTTTCACATATTTTTATTAATTATTTGTCCTGGTCACTGTTTTAGTCACATTATAATTTATGGGTTAACAATATATGTTCCATCCGAGTTTGTCCTATATATTTTTATATATCTATGAGTGTTTAGTCTTACCATCTTGGCATATTGTGGATAATTGTGTTTTATAGGCCCTGAGGGGGTATTTCTTTTGGGTCTATGTAACTTAGATATTGCATACAGCCATATAAATGCCTTTAGGTTGTATGTATATTTGGATGTTCCTTGCATCAGTCTATTGTTGTATTGTATCACTTTTGCCTTAGGTTGACATTTTTTAGTCATTTATAATAGGTGGTTATTACACAAGTTAATGCAGTATTGAACATACTCTCTCTTTTTTTATGCGTGGATTATTATATAATACAGATTTTTTTATGATTCCCTGATTGGCATCCACTTGTTTTGCTGTCCATTATAACTTTATTAGTTTATATTTGTTCGGATATTTCTCTGGTTGGTGGTTTTACCTGTTTAATTATCTCACAGGTTCACCATACATTCACAGCATGGATCTTGAAAATATACTGTCTGGATTATGTGCCGATCGGGAGGACATAGGTGTATTTGGCATCAAGTCCTCGCCAGTCAATAATCCTAATGACCAAGGACAACAAATACCTCCGGATTGTGATTTTTCTTTAAACTGCTTGACTAAGGGCCTAAAGAATCTTAGGTCAAACATATGGCACTTGAGATTATTCCGTTCCTATGCAAACCAGAATATTGCCCCAAGGGGCCTCAGGATTCGGCTACAACCTCTGGTCGGTCGACCAGATGATAGGCTTAACATTGAATGGAAGGAAGCTTTGCAGACAGGATCCATGTTATTTGTGAATGCATTATTACAATATCATGAGAGAATGGTGGACACTAATATACAGGAGGTTAAAACATTATGCTCAGACTGTAAGAAATTTGAGTCACATCCTAAGTTCCAGGATTGTCTCAGAAAGTTGTCCCATGAATTGACCAACCATGAGAAAATCACTAAAGAAAGGAAGATCAAAAAATTTCATAAGGATTCTATGGACTATCAGAAGGGTCGCCCCTTTGAGTCCAATAGGACAGTTAGGTTTACGGATGCTAATCAGGGAACATTACCGGTTCGATCCAAAAAAAGACCACAGTCTATTTTAAAAAATAGAGAGAGGTCCAATACTAGCACGTCAGGGGAGGAATCCTCTCTTACTGACAGTGACAGCACTGATAATAAGGTGTCTCCACACAGAAAGAAATCGAATAGGAACATCCCTTTAGAAATGGCCCCAGGTGTCGTGGTGGACGCAAGCACAAGAATAGATACAAGACACAATTCATTGGAGGGACTGATCCAGAACTTTCTAACATAGCTCACAATGAGTGCGTGAATGTTTTAAATTTGTCGAATGCAACATTGTCTCCTGACCAACAGCAACTTTTGAATAAAGGGCTTAGTTTTGTCCCTGGGTTTTTTCCCAATGAATATCATATTGTCATGGATGTTTTAACTTTTTGTCGCAATTTGAACTTGAAATTGTTTTTCGCCGACAGGAAATCTCAAAGATCTAATGAATTTAGATTTTATAAATCGGATTTTCAGCCCCGCATCAACAAAAATGTCTCTATTTATGCAATCAGTACTTGGAGATTTACATTTCCAACATACAGATTATACTATGTTGGGACACAGTCTCTCCTCACAAGAAATTACGGCCCTACAACAGTTACGCAACAATCATGACATTACGATTATACCCGCAGATAAGCGTGGAGCTGTGGTGGTTCTGAATATGAGCCAGTATCTTAATGAAGGTCAGTCTCAATTGTCAGACACCAAATGTTATATGTACATGGCCATAGATCCTACTCCACATTTTAATAAGGAAATTGATTCATTTTTGCATCTAGCTTTGGAGGAAGGGATAATTACCAAGAACTGTGTTTTACAACTTACAGTTAAGGACCCTCGTAAACAGATTTTATATTTGTTACCAAAAATTCATAAATCTCTAACTAATCCTCCAGGCAGGCCAATAGTTTCGGGAATAGGTTCGTTGACTGAACCTTTATCTGCATTTCTGATTCAATATCTCAAACCACTTTTGACTTTTGTCAGGGCAGGATTGCAAGACACCACACAATTCGTCAATATTATTCAAGACACTCAACTGGAGCCTGACTGGTTCATGTGTTCTTTGGATATCAAAGCATTGTATACTAGTATTCCGCATTGGGTGGGACTTCAAGCATTACAGTATTGGTTGGACAGAGCAAACTTATATTTACCGGGGTTTAATACATTGCTCATTTGTATGACCGAACATGTTTTCACAAAAAATGTCTTCTATTTCCAGGGACAATGTTACTGGCAGCTCCAGGGTACGGCTATGGGAGCATCTTTTGCTCCCATTTATGCCGATTTATTCATGGCATTTTTTGAGGAATGCATGATATATGACCAGTCACATAACATTTACTTAGTTGAAATTGACATATGGCGCAGATACTTAGATGATTGTTGGATGGTGTGGCGTGCAGATGCTGGATATTTACAGGAGTTTGTAGATTATCTTAACCACAATATTTGGGGTATTCAGTTTATGGTAACTTTTGATTTAGAATCCATCAATTTTTTGGATGTTACTGTTTCCAGAAATAGGGATCATACCCTATGTACCAGGGTATTTCGTAAATATCCCCAATATAATACTTTACTACATGCTTCTAGCGTGCATCCACGCCACACCATCAAAAATATTCTTTAGTCTCAATTTATGCGTATCAAACGCCTCAGTTCTACCCAACCGGATTATGATAGGGCTGGCTCAGATTTATTTCAGAGATTTGTAGAGAGAGGATACAGACAACTAGATATTTCAAGGGCATGGAACTGGTCCAATCAAATGGACAGGAACACCTTATTACAATATAGGACACGGGTTGGGGATGGTTCTGAGCATGCCATTAGGTTCATCACTTCTTATGGCAGGAATTTTAATGCCATTAAGGGTACCATAAATAGACATTGGAACATCCTTTTGGCTAATGATTATTTAAGAACCATCTTGGGTCCAGCCTGTCAGTTTTCCTACCGTAGAGGCAAAACCCTTGGGTCATTGTTCTCTCATTTTAAACATATTGAAAGTGGGGGAGCAATCTATAAACAGTTAACTATTTCAGGGGATGAATTATTGGGTACGTTTCCCTGTGGCCATTGTGGTTCATGTAAACAGATTAATAAATCGAAACAATTTTCCAGTCGTAGCACCAGTAAAGTATTTGACTGCAATATTTTTGGTAATTGTAGCAGCAACTGGGTGGTCCATCTGGCTAGTTGTCATTGTTCAGCCTTCTATGTAGGCCAAACTTCGAGACCACTCAGAACTCGTATCAATGAACATCGACGTGACATCAAAAATAAGAAATAAACTAATGCTCTTTATCATCATGTACTCAAACATCAGAACACACAGTTTTCATTTATGGTCATTGACAGGATAATTGGGGACAGAAGCAATTCTCAAGTATGGCATACCAAACTAAATCATAAGGAGAAGTATTGGATCAATCATGTTGGGTGCGTTATTTCCACCAGGTCTCAATGACCACTTATAACTGTATTTTTTGAAGCAAGGGCATGACGTTCATCGTGCATACAGCTGCAGTCATAACAGATGGGTTTTCCTGCCGTCGGTCAGCCAAATTCCAAAGTCTAGGTCCGGCGTCGGTTGTCGTCGCCTCCTCCCTGGCGTCAGCGCGACAGGGGTATAAAAGATCCAGCCGACACCATTTTCTTCAGTCTTTCTTGCCGCGTGGTGCCCGAAGCAGAAGCAGTTCGCAAGTGCCGGTCGGCCAGCTCCTGAGATTACGAATATTTTTCAACCGAAGTCTTCTTGAAAGCTAAGTACCCCATTGGGGAAACTTTTCTTGCCTCAGACCGATGTCAGACAAAGTTAATAATTGCATTTCTTGTGGGAAGCAAATACCGCATAAGGATTTTCATTCCCTCTGCATTCCTTGCCTAGGCCCAGACCACGACGTCTCGGCCTGTCGTTTTTGTGCTACATTCAACAGACTCACTATTAAGCGTCGGGCGGAGTATGCCCAACACTATTTTGGCAAAAAGTTTAATTACATTATGTCGTCGGATACTCCGACTCCAGTTATAAGTAAAAGGCGCAAAGATAAGGACCGACATACGAGGTCCGCAACTTCTACCGACACCACGCCAAAACCGACTACAGGTGCTCCGGTTCTCAGTGAGGTGCCTACGCAGCCTCTGACTACCAACGACACTTCATTGGTGGTGTCTTCTGTGCCTGAGGTCGCAGGCTCTTCGGCCCACACCCCGACTACAGATACCGAAGCCACTATTGGCGGTGAAACTCAGTTTAGATAGACCTGCCACCTCTCAAGGTGTCTACAGGCCTTCCTCTTCTTTTTCCATCAAGGCTTTCACTAAGTCTAAATCAGCCATGCATACTAAAAAACAAGCTCCACAGGGCCCTTCTCAAGGCCCCATGCCTAAAAAGCAGATGCTCAAAATGGCTGAGGATTTGATTACTCTTATTAGGGGTTCTCAACCCCCCCCCCCCGGTCAAAAGACCCAGAGTGGAGGAAGAATCTCCCTCCTCAGACCAGGCCTCCATTATTTCAGAACATTCTGAAGACCAGGAACATTCTTACTCCCCTTTTGAAGATTCTGATGCAGAGGAGTCCATTCCCTCTGTCTCCCCCCCCCCCCCGAGGATTATTCTTTTGGGGAACCTTACATACCTTGAGGGAACACTTCCACTGGGAAGGCCAAGAGTACTCAGACTCCAAGAAAAGGCTTGGGGATTTCCTCTTGCTCCCTCAGCACAGGCCTCTGGCTATACCTCCTGTCTTAGACATTCGAGATGACGTGTATTCAGAGGCCTGCCTTAACCCAGATTCTTTACCTCCAGCTCCAGTCAAGCCTGACAGGTATTACCGGGTTCCTGACTCACACCAATTCCTGTACAAAAGCCATGCGGCTGACCCAGAAACTATATCACAGGGTCCCAAGGGAATTAAGGTCTCCACTGCTAAAAATCCATTACCTTCAGAGAGAGATTCCAGAGCTTTAGAGAGGTGGGGGAAAAAGGTTTACACCTCGGCCACCTTAACCATGAGGGCATTAAACTGACTCCATATGTTAAAGTACCAACAATTTCTGTTATCACAGTTGAGAAACAAAATGTCACAACCTGAACAACCAGACTTGAAGGAGTTGCAGGATTTGATACATAGTGCAGAACAAGTGGGTAAACATACCTTGCAATGTGGTTTTGATGCTTTAGCGGCCTCATGTAGAGCTGCTTTTACAGGATCAGTCGTACGTACGCATGCCTGGCTCAAAGAGCAAACCTTGCCAGATCATGTCAAAGCTAAATTGCTAGATGCCCCTCTGCAAAAAGATGTATTGTTTGGTGTTAAAGCTGAGGAGGTATTAAAGAAAATGGAGGAGAAGGCAAAATCAATGCAAACAGTAAAAGATTTCCTACAGGTACAACCTCCACGTTTCAGTAGAAATTGGCCTTCTAAAAATTGGTCCTTTCCAGCCACGGACAGACCCCAAAGAGGTAGATACAGGCGCCCGAGGGGCAGAGGGCAATCTCAAGGATCATTTAGAGGCAGACAATGGCAAGCACCTACACAAAGAGGTGGTGAGGATAGTTCACAGCCTTTGCATGCCAAGCAAGGCTCAAATGGCAGCACCTTTAGGCGGAAAACTGGCATTATTTTCGAAAAATTGGCATATTGTCACAAAAGACAAATGGATCCTGGACATTATAGACAGAGGCTACAGATTTCACTTTCACACCCTTCCAAAAATGAGAGGCATGCCAAACCTGCCACACAATCAAAGGGCAGAGGCACAGAAACAAATTTCAGATCTCATGGACATGAAAGCTATTCAAGAGGTACCTGTACAAGAACAGGGTCAAGGTTTTTATTCCAGACTATTCCTGGTACCAAGGAAGGGAAAAGATTGGAGACCTAGTTTGGACCTATCCATCCTAAACACTTTTTTACTCGTGCCAAAATTCAAGATGCTCACATTACAGCAGCTTCTTCCCATGCTGGGCAAGGAGTCTTGGCTGGTAACGTTGGACCTCAGGGAGGCATACCTGCATGTCCCAATCAGACAAGATTGCAGAAGATACCTCAGATTTCTTGCTGGTTCAACCCATTATCAATTCTTTGCATTGCCCTTTGGCTTTTCTACTGCGCCCTGAGTGTTCACGAAATGCCTGGCATCAGTACTCGCCTACTGCAGACTTCAAGGGATACAAATATACCCATATCTGGACGACTGCCTGATCCAAGTGGACAGCAAGCACATACTTATGAAACATCTGGCGTTTGTAATAATGTTGTTGAATTCTCTGGGATACACAGTCAACAAAAAGAAATCAAGGCTAATACCCTCTCAAACAATAATTTTCCTGGGTGCCAGCTTGGATACAAACACCCAGATGGCCTACCTCACGCCAGAGAAACAAGGGCAACTACCTCAATACTTCAGAAAACTGGCAACTTTCACCAGGCTGACTGCAAGGAAAATCCTGCAGGCTCTGGGATTCATGGCATCTTGCATCCTACTAATCCCATGTGCAAAGCTGCATATGAGGAAACTTCAGTGGTATCTAAAAAACCTATGGTCTCAACACAGCCACAGTTCCATGTCTTCAAAAGGAATTTCTGTGGTGGGCTCAAGCATGCCAAAGAAACACAGGTCTCCCATTCTGTAAGCCTCAAGCAAATCATATCATCACAACAGATGCCTCGGACTACGCCTGGGGGGCGCACATGACAGATCAGTGCATTCAGGGCAAATGGTCCCAAAAAGAAAAGCACCTTCACATCAATCAGAAGGAAATGCTAGCAGTAATAAATGCTATTATAGCTTTCAAGGACCTACTGCATCCAGGCCAGCTATTGATAAGGACGGACAACACCACAGTAATGTGGTACATAAACAGGGAGGTACCCATTCATACCCCCTATGCAGGCAAGCCATGTCTCTTTGGAACATGGCTCTAGAATTACAAATCGAGCTTCAAGCACAGTACCTGCCAGGCAAGGAAAACACACTGGCAGACAACCTAAGCAGAAATATGACAGATCCACACGAATGGAAGTTGCATCCTCAAGTTTTCACAAGGATAACTCAAGCATGGGGAAGGCCAGACTTAGATCTCTTTGCCTCCCACAGAAATCACCAATTGGCAAAATTCTGCTCAAGGACCTTTCATCCACAGGCCTGGAAGGGTGGACGCACTCTCCTTCCGTTGGACAACAATGACAGTTTATGCCTTTCCACCTCTCCCTCTGCTGCCCAAAGTTCTATTAAAAACCAGAGCAGACAGACCAAAGATGATTCTCATTGCTCCAGACTGGCCAAGACCACACTGGTACCCACTCCTGAAAAGCCTGACTCATTCCCCACCATGGATCCTGCCTCTAATGCCTCTTCTACTGACTCAGCACAACTTCAAAACTCTACACAGTCAGCTGAAAACACTCAAATCTAGCCGCATAGAAGATTCCTTAAATTCACAACAGGCCCTACTCTCCAAGGAGGTGCAGGATGTCATTTTGGAGGCCAGAAGATCTTCTACAAGAAAAGCCTACTCTGCAAAATGGAAACGGTTTTGTGCCTGGAATGAGAAAAAGGGTCAGAATCCAGGAATACTAAATTTACCCCAAATATTACAGTACCTAGCTGAGATGCTAAGCAATGGACTTTCATTCTCCTCCATCAAAATCCATGCCTCAGCCATTTCTACAAAATACAACACTGATCCTCCTTTATTCTCTCACCCCCTCTTAAGACAGTTCCTCAGAGGGGCTAAGAATATAAAACCCCAAGGAAACCACCAGTACCTGCTTGGGACCTCAATTTCATACTAGAAAAACTGAACTTGCCTCCTTTTGAGCCAGCTGCTTCAACAGAACTACAATACTTGTCTTGGAAAACAGCCTTCCTCCTGGCAATCACTTCAGCTCACAGGGTTCCGGAACTACAAGCCCTCATGGCTGTGCAGCCTTTCATCATTTTCCATCAGGACAGAGTTACCTTACGAACCAATCCGTCCTTTATGCCAAAGGTAGTATCCAGGGGAGCCCTGAATCAGGCTATCCACTTACCTACCTTCTACCCTAATCCTCAAAACAAAGGGGAAAGACTGCTACATTCCTTGGACATTCACAGACAGCTGCGTTACTATTTGGACAGAACAAAACCTTTCAGAAAATCAGAGCAACTCTGTGTCCTATGCTGCAGGAGCTCAAGGGAAGCCTATTTCCAAACAGACAATCTCAAAGTGGATAGCCCACTGCATACGCTTTTGTTACTCTTTTCATGGTAAATCTGTACCTGCAGGCATCAGATCTCACTCCACAAGGGCCACAGCTACCTCTGCAGCTTTCCTCAGGGGGGTTCCTACCAAAGATATTTTGGAAGCAGCCACTTGGAGTTCCATACATACCTTCTCCAAGCGCTATCACCTACCATTATACTTCAAATCTAGAGCAGGCTTTGCCACTGCAGTCTTGCAGGGCATCCTGGCTCCTCCTAGTTCCACCTAGTGCCTACCACCCCTTTTTTAGCTTTGGGATTGTACCCATCTGTTATGACTGCAGCTGTATGCACGATGAACGTAGTACAGTTTTGTACCTACCATAAATGTAGATGTTCGAGTGCTAATACAGCTGCAGTCCAGGTTTCCCTCCCTCCTTCCCCTCTAGGGGTATTCTTTTATGGTGTATTTGCTTGCAACTACTGTTTTTTGATTATATTGCATTGCATTATTACATAATTTTATGTATTGCCTTCCTTCTGGGGGCACCTGACATCTGGGGCAAGAAAAGCTGAAGAGAATGGTGTCTGCTGGATCTTTTATACCCCTGTCGCGCTGACGTCAGGGAGGAGGCGACGACAACCGACGCCGGACCTAGACTTTGGAATTCGGCCGACCGAGGACCCGCCTGATGGCAGGAAAACACATCTGTTATGACTGCAGCTGTATTAGCACTCGAACATCTACATTTATGGTAGGTACAAACCTGTACTTTATGATGCTTCCGTAGGTTAATTTCTGCCTTATGATTTTTGAATTTGGTTCCTAATTGTGTTTCTATATGTATGAATAACAATACATATTAGATCATTATCTATATATATTAGATATATTGAACCTAGGGGTTTAATTAAATTCTTTGTGCATTATTCCTACAATATGTCAACATTAACGTTTGGATAGCATATGGACTTTAGCCAAGTTAACATACTCTGTTTTTGATCATTATATTTAGTAGCCAATATATTAACTTTTATATTATCTATTCACTGTTTACCTTTTATTTTTCATTTTTTACATTATTTATGAGTTCATGTTTATGCATTGATTTATAGGAACATACCAAGGTTCCTATTGGTGGCGGTTTTATTTAAATATTGATGCTTCACAGGCTTTTGTATGTCTATTTTTTTCCCACACTGAAGAAGGCACTGGAGTGCCGAAACCAGTTTGTGTTCATTAAAGTTTTTCCTTTTACAGTCTGTTTGGATGTTTCTATTCTCATTGTGAATTATTTCACTGCTGGCCAACTGTGTTTGTTACTTGAGTTCTCCTGGCCGTGCAGAACCCACGTGCATAGCAGTTTTGTTTGACTTCATCAACTAATCAAGGCATGGGACTACACAATCCAAACTTGTTCCCAGTTAGGCATCACAATAAACTACAAAAAGTTTGCCTTGTTGCCTTGTCAGTCTATTACCTTTATAGGGGCAAGCTTAGATACAAGACGCATGATAGCAAAACTGCCTCTAGACAAGGTGTCAGCCATTCGTCAACAAGTTTCCTTTCTCATAAACAAGATGAGAGTTCAGGCAAAACAAGTCTTACAAATACTGGGCTCAATGACTGCAGCTATTACGTTAGTTCCTTTAGCATGCTTCCATATGCGAATTCTACAGTGACTTCTTTTCGCTCAGTGGTCTTTCCAGGAATTGCCAATGTCAAACATGATCTTGATCGTGGAATCTTGCAAAAAGGATCTACTATGGTGGCTGTTCTCCCTCCAGGTGACTCTAGGCAGACCGTATCTAGACCCACATCCGGTAGCCACAGTGACCACCAACGCTTCCCATATAGGGTTGGGGGGGCATTGTCTGGGACGGACTGTCCAAGGAACGTGGCAACCTCACAATCAATGTTCTAGAGATGAGATCGGTGCTTCTGGCTTTGCAAGCACTTCAAGACCATCTACCTACAGGGACCATTGCAATCCACTAGGACAGTATGTCAGTGGTATGGTACATCAACAAGCAGGCTGGAACCAGATCTTTACCCCTTGTGTCAGGAGGCACTTTAAATGTCTTCCCAATGTTTTCTGATTGCAACGCTGATTTCCAGAAAATCCAGCGTGATAGCAGACCGGCTCAGCAGGACTGCCCTCATGCCTCACGAGCGGTCCGTGAAGCAAGAAGTTGCGGACTTGATTTTTTGCAAATGGGGCCAGCCATACTGCAAACTTTTTGCCCCTCCCCTGAATAACATATGCAGCAGCTACTTCTCCCTAGTTCACCCTCAGGGACAGTCATCCAGGGATGCACTTGTTCACGATTGATCTCCGGGACTAATGTATGCTTTTCCACCCTTCCCTCTTATTCCAAAGGTACTTCAGAAAGGAAAATCGTTGGGTTGCAAACTCGTCCTCATTGCTCCTTACTGGTCTCATCAGATATGGTTTCTGAAAAATTATATGGTGCTATACACTCATCTGCTGCTTCTTGCTTCTTGTATATTTGCTGCTTGCAGTGGGATTTGAAGTCTTCTTAAGACACTCAGTCTTTCTGGCTGGATTCTGCTAAAATTCAAAGTCTGGTTATATTTGCATTCACAGTCTGTCGCATACAGAAACTTGCAGAATATACACTGATGAGAGAATATACTTTGCAGCACCTGTCTTTAAGAGCAGTAACCAATAACTTTTATAATAAACCAAACTGGACAAACGTTGCAGCTTAAAGTACCGTTCCAACTTTACTTCTCATATAGTACAGATGATGTGAGAGATATAACATTTACCTCAGGACAAAATGTGTCCCTACCATACCCCTAACATAACTAGATTTAATACAGACTTTTTATACATATTTTAGTTAAACACACACCCTCTTGGTTTTGGAAAGATACTGGCTTGATGACGCAAATGCTAACACATCTGTTCTTGTGCAAATGCTGATAAGTAAACTGTCTTCAAGGAAACGCCTTGCGGATTAGAAAAGCACATTTTTTAACTTTTTTAGAAAAACATGTCCTGTTGTCCAGTGAAAGCAGATTACATTCTTGTCATGTCTGTAAGAAGTCATTTTTCTTGATGTGTGTAATACACTCATAAGTAAGTTCCTTATTTTTTTAAGCCACAGTCATTTAGTATGGTTGCTGATCACATATTACTAAACTCTGTTTCTGCATTTAAGCAAGCTTTTTTCTTTCAGCATATTTACAACAGAATTAATTTCAACCTTAAATTCATAATATCTAACAGTTTCTGTTTCTTTGCCGTCACCTTCATCTGGAGCCCTGGATACTGGACCCAGTTCCTGATCTCCTGAAGCATCAGTCATGCGGGCTTCACCTATCCCTTCAAACTCTCAAGCTGACTGCTTGGTTACTCCACTTCCAGTCTTAGCCAGGCTCCCAAACATTTCCCCTGCTGTACAACACAAGGACACTACTAGGAGGATTTACACTAGCAAATGTAAGAGGTTCTCTTATGGGCCAAAAGTAATAACATTGATCCTTTTACGGCTCCTGTTCACAAGATTCTGGACTTTCTGGCTGAAACCTTCGAAAAAGGGGCAGCTGCTATTAGGGTCTAACTGGCTGCTATCTCCAATTTTCATGCAAGAGACTTGGGTTCAGACATTATGTCCCATAAGTTGTGCAGAGCATTCTTACGAGGTACAACACTTTTACGCCCCCCGGTAAGAGAACTTCCCTCCACCTGGGACGTAAACTTGGTTTTAGCTTCAATGATTCTGCCCCCCTTTGAACCAGCAGCATCTTGTCCCTTGAAGTTTCTATCTTGGAAAACCCTCTTCTTGGTTGCTATAACCTCAGCTAGACAGGTTTCTGAATTGCATGCTTTGTCTATTCGCCCACTTATCTCATTTTTCACAAAGACAGAGTCTCTCTAAGGACCAATCCTTCTTTCTTGCCAAAGGTGTGTTCTGAATGTAACTTAAGTCAGTCCATTGAGCTTCCTGTGTTCTTCCCCAATTATGGCAACAAGGCAGAGTATAGCTTACACCAATTGGATGTTCATAGACAATTACGTTTTTATTTACACAGGACCAAAGACCTCAGAAAATCAGACCAATTGTTCATATCCTTTGCTGACAATAAGCAAGGTTGTCCAGTTTCTAAAGTGACAACATCAAAATGGCCGTCAGACACAATCACTTATTCGTATGGTTTGCGTAAAAAGACATTTCCACTAAGACCCACAGGTCATTCAACCAGGGCCTTAGCCACCTTTGTTGCCTTCCAAGCCAAATTGCCTTTAGATTCAATCTATTGCAGCAGCAACATGGGCAAATCCTCATACCTTTATCTCTCATTACAAAGTGGATGTGGTCTCCCAGAATAGGGCATCCTTTAGTTCCACGGTCATGAAGAGTTTGTTCCAGTGAGCCACCCGAGAACCAAGTGCTGGGGATATGGTCCCAACCAGCAAGAATGAAGGTGAGATGGGGCACTATAACATGAAGTTATGTACCTACCATAATGTTCCATGTTTGTTGTTCTTCATCTCACCCCCCTCCTTCTCCCTTCCTGGAGGTTCAAGAGGAGTTCTTTACTGGTTACACTGGCTGAGTTTCCTGCTGACGTACCAGGTTGGTTAACCATACTTTGTCCTGTTTTCTTTCTTTCTTTCCTACCTTGGTGTAAGAGCTTAGTAAAAAAATTGTTTTTCTTACTACATATTTCTTATGTGGCTATTACAAACGAGATCTGGGTAGCTGCCACTAGGCATGTTGGGATAAGTGGTAGCCTCAAGCCAGTAAAAGCTCTCGAGCTATTGTATATCGGCCGAGTCAGAGCCGAGGATTGGCTCCAGAACCCAACCAGCAAGAAGGAAGGTGAGATGAATGACAACAAACATGGAATGTTATGGTAGGTACATGACTTCTTTTTTTGTACAATGCCAAATGAAAAGTAAGGAGATTTGGGGATTTCACTGTACTTAATTATTCACAATTCAAGGTCACTCCTGTGCCTAATGTGCCAGTGATTCTGGGAGAGACAGTAAGATGATTTCAAAGTCCATACAATTTGCTATTATAGTTACCACAGATGGAAGGCAGAGCTCATTGCTACATGTGTGTATATATAGGTAGGTTTGAAGATTTACCTATGAAGTATGCTGCAAACAGTACTCCGTACTCTGTTTCTGCAGCTGAAGAGAAGTTGTGTATTGGTCTGGAATACTTCTGGTCATACTGGATTTTTTTCCTTTTTCTGGACACACAAAAGGGACCATTTCAAGTTTCCCAAGCAAAAACAGTATTCGCGTGACCCTGGTTCCAAGTAAGTACTTGTAGTTTAGTACCAAATAAGTGCCTATATTGTCTTCCTCTTGGTATTTCTCAGGTTTCTTGTAGGCAAAAGTCCATTTGTGTCTCTGTTTTGTGCAAACAAATCAATAACTCTTTGGCTGACGTTTGTTTTACTCAGTTAACTCCTTTCCACCGGAATTCATGGCCAATGCATTTATGCTTTCCTGCCCCATTGTACTACAAAGGAACCTTTTCATTGGTGAAAAACACCTTTCTGCCTCAGCAGTTGACATTGGTGTGTTGGCAATAGTCAACAACACATTGTAAATCTCTGAAACACTGGTTAATGAGTTGTCCATCAAGAATTTTAACATCTTGACTGCACTTCCACTCGCTGCAAAATCTTCAAGGTGATACACCATTCCAAGTTATGTTCTAAGTTGCCCATGCAGCAGGAATGGATAATCTTCCATTGTTGCTATGAAGAGATTTTCTGTAAACTCTTTTATGTATGTTTGCAAGTTTTCAGGCAGTAGTAACTGAGAAGCCTGAAGATGCCCATTTTGTTTAAAATAATGATGTTGCCTGGAACTTTGACATCACACACTTCCTTTGCACCAATCAACAATGTGTCATGCAGTGGTTCAGATCTTGATGGATGTGACACCCCTGCACTGACCCAGTAATCAAGGAGCCTCAGTCCTCACCACTAATACCAGTGAGGGATGTGCACATTGGGAGGATGATAAGTACACACACAGGTAAAGTACAATTTCCCTTAAGAGCACATGGAGGTCGCAGTCAGTTTGGAGCTGGTTTCTCCCTCTCTCTCCAGATCCACAATAAGACTCCCCACTGGCACATCTTTAGGCTTTAGTTCTCAGCCAGTGGTCAAGCCAAAATATCCAGCACCCTCTCTGTCCAACCAGTGTTTCATGTCCCTGCCCAAGTAGTGACACACACACACACATTGAGATTTAGTTTATATACAAACACACAGACACTCCTGAGGAACGCTGCCACAGGTTCACTAGATATGCCTCCTTCTGCCCAGACTATACGTTAGTACTACCTGCCACAAACCACCCTTATCAGCTACTATAAGGCCCTTCCCAAAGGGTGACCAATTCTACTGTGTAATGTTACTGTTATCCAGATGGTAAGTGTGACCAGAACTTTTAAGGCTATTTCAGAGTGGTCTGTTCAGTATCACCAAATACATATGCAAGTACCCTAAGAGCTTAAATATCTCTGAACCAAACCAGCAACAATTAAAAGGTTTAAATATATTTAAAAATAATAAAATAACAAGACAATACTCAACTCACTGCAGTGACAGCAGAGTTCTGAATCACAGCAAATACTTTAAAACAACATTACAGGACAGTCTCACATGAATACAGAACACATCACTGCTGCTATCACAACTGCTGTATTCCTATCTATCTCTAAGAAAAATACTATGATCTAAGTCTTACTTACAGAGCAAAGAGAAGTGCTGGTGAGAGGATGTTGTCAGATCCTAAACAAGATACAAAATGCACAGACTTACTCTGAGAGATGGTTCTTAAATTAATTATACACATTAATGTTGGGTTAGCTAGATGACGTCACTATTTGACACCTGCCTCTAGTTTCCAGGCTAAACAGATACCAACAGAATTTAACATGTGTCTGTTAAAAATACTTATCTCAGATGTACAGCTGCTAGGATGCCACAGAGCAATACAAAACACTTTACATGTGAAACCTAGTAATTTTCTCTGTCTCAAGGCAATAGGAAGAAAACCGTTGCACTAGACATCCTCTCTCTTAGCTGACATAAACTAACTTTATAGCACATGGTAAAACTCTTTACTTATTTTCTTAGAGTTTGCAAGTTAACTCTGTATAGTCCAGCCTTTACCATCAACACATACATTTGCATAGGCATGTAGTGTATACACATTTTTGCTCGTTTTCCAGCAGGGTGCACTGTGGTTACATTCTTGAAACTCAGTACAGAACATATAGTTTTCTTACATTTGTAAGGTAAGTATACAAATCATATTACTGTTCACAAATGACAGAGACATATTAACAAAATTCTAGCTGGCTGGGCTGGCAGCCTTCACAGTGGTCTTCATCTGCATCTTGCCAGAATGTTCTCTGTAGGTACTGTTCTGCAGTGCTGTTGATATCTAATCTGACACTGTCAATTCATTCAAAAATATATGTATATCCTTTTCAACTGTGGTTGCATCTGTGGTATGACACTGAAGTTCCCTGCAAAGAATGTCAACGTGGGGCATTATACAACGAAAAACAGACAACCAAAACTTCATGTTCCCAGTAGCCCATTTGCTTCCTGTACAGTTGCTGCAGCAGGTGTAGGACACTTGTAGAAATAATATCTGACAGCAAATCCTAGTTTTCATACACTGCATTTACAGTATGGATATTAAAATTTCACTGTGTTTCAAACATTAGTGGCATACGTTTTGCTATTATATCACCCAGAGCAGCTTGCCCTTGAACTGAACATGAGAAACAGGCTGGAATTCCACCAAGAGTTAAAAATGTCCTTGCTTCAGTATCATGTAGTGTGGCTCATTGCATCAGCAAATTAAGTTGGTGGGCATAGCAGTGTACATAATAAGCATATTTAAATTCCTGTCTTATGATGATCTGGACTCCTGCTAAGCTCCACTCATAACAGATGCACCATCATAACTCTGAGCAACCATTTTCATGCTGGTCTCCCACTGCTTCCTTCAACTGTTCTATTATCACACCAGCAGTATGCTCTGCAGTCTGTCTAGTTGGTATAAAGTATCCCCAAAAATGTTCCAGCACCTGGCCATTGCCAACATAACGGAACACAATGGCAATTTGCCACAGCCCAGCAGTATCAGTGGTTTAATCTCCAATTACTGCTACATATTTTGCAGTACATATCTCTTCTTTTTATTTCTTCTCTACATATTGTTAACATGCAGTCTAGGAGTTCATTCTGAGTGTTTTTGATGTTCCTTTAAAAGCAGTTGAAGTTTTTGTGTTCAGCCAACTTCTGATCAATCCTACAGGTGACGTCAACCAGTCTGTGGAACATTCCAGAACTCAATGAATCTTCTGAGTCGTCATGGCCTCTTATAAGCGATAAAACATGTTGGTTTTCTTCCATTTTCTTATGTCTTTCCACTGATAAGTGGTAACCACTACTTAACTGAGACCTGATATCCACAGTTCCCAACATTGCTAGACTCATTTGGCTGTTAAAATGTTTAGCAAACTGTTCGGGCTTTCCAGTCTTTTCCACCATTCTCTTCAGGACATTCATACCCTTTGATGTCCAAGCATCCTCTCCACTGAACAATAAACATGGGAAGCAGTGCATACTGTTTGTTTCCTCAGACACACAATTCCCAGGTGTGCTTGTCATAGACTGTACTGCTGAAGGTGCGCATGTATATTCTTGACCTACTTTTACCTTGAGACTCCATCTTGAGATCAGGTGTGGGTCTTTCAGTCCTCTTGAGTCTTAACTTTTTATCAACAGTCAAGTTTTTAAAATTAATAGATTTTAGTTAAGCCACAGAAACAGTCTGCTCACTCACTCTGGTATTGTGGTGGTCTTAACCCTGAAGTAAACATGTTGCCACTGTTGTTTACATTTTAAGTATAGCTTCATGTACAGTACTCATTTCATTGACAGTCCCCCATGCCTATGACCTGCCTAAAGTATCTGGTTTGGCCTTGCCAGGATTAAAAAATTATAATATATTAATGATGTTATTAATGTATTTTTGATGCATACACCGTGTCACAGCTTGCATTCCATTTTGCTTTTCCCAGATGCACATTTAATTCTGGCTTTGCAGAACTAAAGAATAAAACAGGGACAGTTGTTTCATTGCCCACTGCAGCTTTGATCTTTCCAGCATTAAAATAATAATAAATTTGTGTTTGATTTTTGCTGCACAGGGGCAGTAGTCACAGCCTGTAGGCTTATCCCATATACACATTAATCTTGCAAAGCCAGAATTACAACAGTAAATGGACATTCATTTCATTCTCACACTGACATAGCCCCTCCCCATCCTAACTGCCTACCAAAGTACCTGGTTTGAACCTATAAAGTTAAAAAAAATGAATAAAAAAAGACAGCAGTTACATTACTATTTTGCCTTCACATAAGCATTAGTCAAAGGTCAGCACTTGAACTCGCTCAATCTCACAACACCCAAATGCACAGCAGTCTTGCAAAGGCAGAAGTGTAACAGTAAATAGTAGGGCCACTCATTTCATTTACAAACTGCACCCCCCCCCAATACCTGTTACATACCTAAAGTAGGTGGTATGGGCTTGCCAGCATCAGTAGTAATGTTTTCATTACTGTATTGAACTGGTGCATACAAATAGTCAGAGTTCATATTCTGTCTTATTTCACCCAAATAAATACACATTAGTCATGCAAAGCTAGAATTATTACACCAAAGCTGTAGTGCCAAATATTTCATCCACAAACAGCCATCATATCGGTTGCCAGCCTAAAGTTTCTGCTTTGACCCTTCCAGGATTAAAATGAAAATAGCAGTGATCATATTAATTTACTCTGTTGCACAGAAACAGTAGTCACAGGCTTGCATGACAGCTGACTTTTCCCAAGTATACATTAATTTTGCGAAACCACAATTATGACAGTAAACAGCAAGGCCAGTCAACTCATTTGATTCACAAACACCCCCCTTTACCTAACTAAAGTAGCTTCTTTTACCTGTTAGGATTAAAGTAGAAATAATAGTAACAGCTAGGTTGCATACTTGCATTATTTTCATTTTGTTGACAGAAACATTAATCACAGCTTGTGTGTGCCAGCCAAGTACACATTTCATGTTATTTATTTTACTTTTGTTTACCCAGGTTTCTGCAACCAGCTTTAGTTGAACAAAACCCTTTTCAGCATACATCTGGGGAGAAAAGCTTCAACATATTAGAAACATTTTTTAAATAAGCGTCAGTATATATATGAACAGGTGTGAAATAACATACTTTTAAGTATTACTCATAAACTTGCCAGTTATTTTACATTCGCCTTAAAGTGCAGACAGAAAAGTATTACAGTTTTGCAAATCTAGAATTACAACAGCAGTAAACAGCAGGGCCATTTGTTCCATTCACACATAGCCCCAGCCTCAATTCCCTACCCCACCCACAGTATCTGACTTGATCTTGTGAGGTTAAAAAAAAAAAAAAGACGACACAGTCATTGTTTTGTTCACATAAACAATATTCAGAGGTTGTGGTTGACCGTAATTTGCTCATATGCACCGTACTTTTGCATAGCAAACCAGAACTGCAGTCATTTCATTCACACATAAGCATTGCCTCCATCTCAACTGTCTACCCAGAGAATCTGCTTTGAGCCGACAGTGTTTAAAACAATGAAACTAACATAACACGGTTACATTATTGTATTTCTTTCACATCACATAGTCAAGAACTTGCACGTGATCTCCCTTCATTTCATCCATGCACACTTTACTCATGCCAAAGTAGAGTTTGTTTCACCAACAAAATATTGCATTGGATTGACAGACAGTCCTAAAAAAACACGCCCCCCCCCCCCAACCCACTGCATACCTAGTATCTCTTTGACTCCTGCCAGGATATTATTTAAAAAAAAAAAAGTCATCAACAGCCCCCAAAATATATGGACCACTAGTATCTGGTTGACCATGCCAATGTATTGTATTAAAAAACAGGATAGTATATTAAAAAAAAAAAAAGTCATCAACAGCCCCCAAAACACACACGCCACATACTAATATCTGGTTGACCATGCCAGGATATTGTTAGAAAAATAACAAACAGCTCCCAAAACAGCCAGCTCACTGCAGATTCGGCCTTCTACTACTATTTGTTTGACCCTGACAGACTCCAGAACCAGGATGTCAGAAAGAAAATTTATACAACTCCTCTGTACCATTTAAAAAGTATCTGGTTGACCCTACCAGAGAAAAAACTGCAGAAAGTGTCTAAATAAATAATAAGACGACCCAGAACTTGCTTCATGATTTTTTCCATACCCCAGAGAGTTAATTAAAAAAAAATATCTTCCTTGCCAAGAAATCCTTAGCTTCTCTTACTTAGCTAACCAGTTATCTGGCGACGAACAAATTTAAGTGATCCAATTCCACCATCTTTTTTTTTTGTGCTTTCACAGTCCTCTTTCTCTTGATCTCTCCCTTGCAAAGCAACTGTAACTTAAAGCACAGGAAGAGAACATGAAAGCAACAGGACTATTCAGCAGCCACATCATGTACTCAGATTGTGATGTTGCTGCTAACTTAACAACCCAGTCGGATTTTAAATTACTGCTGTTAAAACTGCAGTGACTTCTGGGCATCTTCACTGATGCCTGCAGTCTTCCTAATCTGGACTGTTTTAAAAGCAGTCCGGCAACAAGAAAAAAAGGTATATATTTTTTTTTTATTGAACTTTAGCATGCTTGCGCACAGCTCCATGTTCCACGAATCATCACATTTTCAACTTTAGATAGTAGTGTGCAGTTTGCACTGCTACTAGTGTGTAAAAATAAATATTTAAACTTGTTTTTTTCCTTTTAACAAAATTGGGGGGGGGGGCTGCAGCTCAGCAGTTTGATACCACAAGCCATCCCTGCTTGTGATTGTGGTAATCATTTGAATACTGCAGCTACTGTGTTTTTCCATATTTTATCTCTTATTCTGTCATCCTTTATAAAGAAATGAGAATGAGGGGCCTGACTTAAAAAAAAAATAAATAAAAATAAGGAAAGGGTAGTGAATATCCGCAACAGTGGATCTTCCACGGAAGCAGCAAACAATAAATAGTTACCAGTTCCAGCTATAATTCTGAAGAAGGTAGTACTTAATAGTTAGACAACTCTCAAAGTTGATTTGAAAGTATCAGAATTCTTTTCCTTGATGGCAGTGCTCCGAGGCAGAAGAACCTAGCCTTGAGCAGCATTCTGCCATCTTCAGGAATGATGCTGCAGTATGAACAAAAGCTTATTGACTTCAATAGTTGGCTTAGTTTTTGATGTAATTTAATGAGGGTGCAGTTTATATCAGCCTGGAAGGAGATGGTAGACAGTTCTGGTTTGTCAGGGATAGCCAGCACCTATCTCTACATGGCTTCATATATTGGGTAAATCCTTGTCCACCCCGACAGTGCTTTTTTAAGACTATGTCCATCTCCTGAAGAGGTCTTTTATTCCATGAGATGAGTATGTTGATTAAGCTGCCACTGCAGGTCAAAGTACTACTTTGGCTACCTTTAAAATTCATCTTGGTGATTGGATGGTTAGACACAATCATGTACAACCCTGTTCAGTTTAAGAGGTGGGCACTGAAGTGCTCGAAAAAGTTGGCAAGAACTTTGTTTGTCTGCTTAAAGCTGTGTACAGTTAGGCATCTTAGGATCCCTGTGATCACTTGCCTAGTATGCTGATATGTTCCTAAAGCTTCCAACATAAAACAGAATCCAGATAACACAAAGGTATTGCTACTCAATGCTAGATGCCTTAAAAGTAGCGCCACTTCCTACAAATATCCCTTTATGATTTTGTGTTGAAAATGCTGCTCCCATACCTATATCTGATGCCCTTAACTAAATGTTGTTGCTGGCACTGTGTGCAGAAAACACTGTCCAGTCTGATGTCATGCTAGTAATTATTATATTACAGCCTGTAAATATAAATCTGTCTCAGCAGTATGGAGCATGGAATCCAATCAGCTTTATCTGTCTACAGTTGATGAGACCGAACAGGGTAACCACAGTTCATCTAAACAGATGGTGATGATATTACTTAGCACGCATAGGTTCATTGTTAAGTACTAGGCTAGCTGCCCTTGTGGACCATTTTAAACCTAGACAATGCTTATGGGTGAGAATCAAACCCTGTTTGTTTTGTCTGTGAGGTAAACACATTAACCATTATGCCAACTACTGCAGATGACCTGTTACTGTATGACAGGGGAGGCAGAGAAGGCAGTAACATACTAACCGTATACTGTCTAGGTTCAGGTTTAGTCTGTGATCATTTTTAAATTAGCTTCAAGTAGTTATTTCATTAGTGCATTAATTGTACTTCTAAAATATTCAGTACTAAAGTAACTTAAGTAGCTGGATTGTTTAATTTTAAAAATCATAGCTTTTTTCAGTGTTCATTTTGAAATAAGAAAAAACTGATTTCACTGCACTGGCATTGGTTTTGAGAGGACATTAAAATTCATAGTTTACTTCATTTTTTATATTAAAAAAGAGAACTACAAGTAAAAGGAATGATTTCTGTTAAGAGCTGAAATAAGTCACCACCTGCAGTAAAAGTGGGCAACTTTGTCAGCATATTTGATTCTACACTTTGAATGCATTGACGTCCATTAGAGCTGCACACTAATCAACAGCTTAACTTCAGCTCTCCCATAGGGTTACCACCTGTCCCACTTTGCAAGGGACAGTCCCTCTTTGGGCACTTGTGTCCTGCAAAAAAATGGCAGATGTCCTGAGATTTTAGGAAAAAAATATTTCCTAAGTTTTCTTTAATAATTTCATAAAACAGTTATTTTTTTCTGAAGCACCTAAATGTTATACGAAATAGCATAAGCGACTCAAATGCTACAAGAATAAGCTTTTATTTTGGCAAAAAGGTGAAGTTCTATCCTTTGTACTAGTCATGAGTATGTTTTGTCCTGCAAAAAATGTCCCACTTTGAGCATTTGAAAAGGTAGCAACCGTACTCTCCCATTGTGAAAAAAGATACTGAGAAATGGCAGCCAGTGATATTGTCAGCTTATTCAGTTACTGCCTAGTAAAGTACACTGCCTGTATGCCTGCAAAGAAGAAGCAGAGAGCCTGAAAGATCAGCTTAAAAAGGTGATGAGAAAACACTAAAGGGAAGAATCCCGCAGTTCAGCAAAAAACAATTCAAGCTCTAGCTTTGGTGCAAGACATGGCTTCCAGTAATCTAGTGGGGGGGGGGGGGTAAGTCAAATGTGCTTAGAACTGATTAAACAAACCACCAAAAGAGTATATCAACTCAAATAGCAGAAGGCTGGAAAAAGTTGAAGAAGCTTTAAACAAATTTTCAGATAACCTGTAAAAAACTGCAACATGGAAATTAGTTAATAAATGTGAGACTGCAAAACTTCAGTTGCATTTGTGAAATACGGCTGTATAAGATAAGTGGAAAGAGTGGACTTTTGTTGACTTCCAGTAATCTAGTTGGGGGGGGGGGTAAGTCAAATGTGCTTAGAACTGATTAAACAAACCACCGAAAGAGTATATCAACTCAAATAGCAGAAGGCTGGAAAATATTGAAGAAGCTTTAAACAAATTTTCAGATAACCTGTAAAAACTGCAACATGGAAATTAATGAATAAATGTGAGACTGCAAAACTTCAGTTGCATTTGTGAAATACGGCTGTGGTAAGATAAGTGGAAAGAGTGGACTTTTGTTGACTTTAACATCATGAGGAACGGCAAAGCATTTGCCTCACTTCATGTCATTAATACTTGGAAGGAAAAAGTTAACTGTAAGTAAAACAGTTTTTTCTTAACAGTATTATATGTGAAACTTTCCACAGTATAAATTAAATATTTTAGTTCTTGCATGTGATAAATTTAAAGTAAACAAATACCTTTTTTCTTTCTCATCTGTTCTTTTTTGGTATCAGGAAATGTCGGTGCTACAGCGCAAAAAGAGAAGAAAAACTAAACAAAAGCATGTTTTAGTTAATAGGCTGTAATCTTGGGTTGTTGGGTGGGGGATGGGGTATAAAAGTGCACTGATCCTATACTATATGTGGAGTTGATACATTTTCTCTTATTTTTGCATAGGTGAATGTCATGTTTAAGACTTGGCTTAATCTGATAAAGTTTAAGTGAAAACAAGTAAATAAGACAACACTGAATATAATAAAAAGTTCTTTAGCAATAAATGTTTCAGCTTGCCTTTCAGGCTGCAGCAGAGGGCTACATGTTTATTTTTCTCTTTTTTATGAGGCAAGCTGATAATAGGGCAGTAAAAGTCCAGGCTAAAAGTTAATGATTTGTGAAAGTCTGCAAGTAGTTTTCACATCTGGTTGAGGATAAAGATAAAAAAGAAAAGTCACCAATTAGTGCAAGTAGAAGCACAGACAGTAACATGCATCTTAGCATGGATAACCTCACTTTCAGGTTAATTAGGGCGTCTGTTAGCAGCTGTTTATTTGGCACAAATGTTCCTGTTATGAGGGTTAAATTTCTTTATTTGAAGGTTTGTGTATGTTTGTATTAAGAGGTTATGGGGTGTTCTGAGGATGTGGTTTAGTAAAAACTCTCAAAAAAGTCTTGAAAAATGTAACATAGGTTCTAGTGCTGATAAGAAAACAACTGTGCAAAGGATTAACTCGCCAAACATTAAAGGGTGCATCTGTCACAAAAGTTGGAAACGGATGCCGTGTATAACAGGTGGGAATAATGACTTCTTACCATAATGGTGACACTTGCCATATTATCTTGGAATGTAAATGGTCTCATAGCTATAGACAAAAAGGAAAGAATGCTTAATTGTATTAATAAATGCAGAGACCAAATAGCAATGCCATAAGCGACAGATGTGGAAACAACTGAACATGTGAATTTGACAAAGAAAAGATTTCAGAAGTCCAGTCCAACACAAAGGGACTCTGGCTGACCAATTTTGCAGACTACTTCAAGCTGGGAGCCGTTATTGACTTCCCAAGTGATGCAGACATCCTACAGAAAGGCCTCACTGAGACCGACTGGTGTCAAAATCATGGCCTTAAGCTTAACACCAAAAAATGCGTTGTCATCTCCTTTGGTAAAAACTCAGTTTCCAATAACTACCACATCGATGGGAGCCCACTGAACACTGAAGGCGTTATAAGATAACTGGGGACTCAGGTTGACGACAACCTCTCCTTTGACCACCACATTGCCACTGTGGTCAGAAAGTCCTTCTATGTGGCACATCTCATTACCAGGGGTTTTGCTTCCAGGAATAAAAAAATCATCATCTCTTTCTACTCTTCCCTCATTAGACCAGTCATTGAGTGTAATGCCCCGTTTGGCATGTACCTCACTAGACACCTGCAATAGCTGGAGAGGCCAGAGAAGTACCTCACGAAGAGGATCCTAGGCATTAAACGCATGTCCTGCACGGAGAGATTCAAAAGACTCCAGCTATTCTCTGTCTCATATCACCTACTTAGAGGCGATCTCTGCTTGACTTACAAAGTCATGTCTGACCCAGCTCTGTTAGAAATGCTACATCTAAAGAAATTCTCCACACCACACACTCCATAGACCTCAACCTCATTACCAAAATCAACAGAACATGCTGGAGGGACAGGTTCCTCACCCAGAGACTGACCATGCCCTGGAATAGACTTCCCATACATGTCAAGCAGAGCACCTCGTTATCCCTCTTCAGGAGAAATCTTGATGAGTGGATGGGTAATAGAAAGTTTACCCCCGGGGATCACTCCAGTGGCTCTACTTGATAGAGGCACTGAGAACTAACATCGGGTGGCATGCTGCCAGGGCACTTCTATAGGCTAGGCTTGTAAAGGCTCCAGGGCCATTAGCCTAGTACACACCTATGAACCTATAAACCTATGATGGATATCCTGCAAAATATCAGGGACAGAGGAAAAGAGGAGTACTTATATTAATTGCTAGAAGAGCTCCAGTAGAGACAGAAGAGGGGAAAAAAGATATTGGCATAGTTGTAGCTGTAAGAGTCTACTGTTATGTGTGATATGTAATATTTGTAAATATGAACTTGTTAATGGGGTTTGATTACTTTTATGTAAATGTATGTTTGTGCCACAGATGATAATTCGGTCAATCAAAAAAACAGTTTGTCTGCATCAGGCATATGCAGGAAGGTTGAGCAGTCTTCATTTGACTGGATAAAAACAATATGTTATGATTTTTATTTTTACTGCCATCTTTGCACCCCCCCCCATGCACACTTTGGACTGTTACTGGAGTTTTACATACCAAAAAGCAGTATTGCAGTGCTGTTCACAGTAGCCATATTTGCATGTAACAACCAACAGGCTGATAAGTCCTATAAAGCATGGAAATTACCACACTACAATACATAGCACACTACCCAGTGCTAGCAAATTGCTGCCATCTCAGAATGTAAGCTCAAATGTGAAACTATATTTGGGTAATATGCTTTACATATGTGCATGCCAGATGAATTCTTAAAAAAGATTATGCTCATTGTTACCATTAAATGCTGATGATTCAAGCCTGGTTATAACTAAATCATTGATGTTAGGCTAGGCAAAAGAAGCAGGAGTGGTACCCTCCTGTCATATAAAACCTCACCTTGACCCAATTTTATTGTCTCCAGCCAACTGCACATCAGACTTTCGATCCATCTGGCTCCTAAGTAAAATGTCCTCAATAAAAAGTGATCCAGTCTATCTTCCACCTCCTTTTTTCACATAGGAAATTCAAACAACTCCAAGATGTATTATCTACATCTGTAATGTTTGAAACATAATTATTCTAGGTGATTTAACCTGAATTTTCTGAGGCCGCTATCAAACAACATTGCTAAACATGCCACCAACTTTGGCCTTATCCATCTCAAGGAACCTGCCCTAATCCTAAATCAAGAAATCACTCTCTTGTAGACCACATCATTACTGAAGTACCCAACATAATATCCCATATTATAAATCACCCACCATTTTATGGTGCCCACCTTCAGCGTTAATAACATCACAGTTAAACCCCTTCAAAGATAACAACTTTGTCCATAATCTGCATGGAACATCAACAGCTTTAAAGTTGGTCTGTTGTTATTTCCTCTTAGGACACAACCTAGGCTACACAGTGCTTGGTCATGACTGTCATTACTGTTCGGCAAATTCATATCACTTACTTTCCTAAAGTAACTTGAATGTGCAAAGTTATTAACTTCTGGCTTAACAGTAGGTATTTTTACAAATTATCAGTGAAACATGGCATAATTGGAAACATCACCATTCTCCTGATAGTAGTGAGTGGTTCATTGCACTCTAACTTCTGCAAACATGCTATTAAGTCACTAGGAACATCACCTCAAATCATAATAGCAATCTCTGTTATATAAACGAAAACACTTAGAATGAGGTCAGCCTTCTTTCTGAGTGGAACACGCACACAAACCACACCTTCCAATACCAGTCCATACTTGTTAGGTAAATTTATAGCATTGGACTTCCTTGATGAATTCCGTAATTTGCTCATTGTCATAGGAACCATTCCCCAACAAGAACTTTCCTTTTCATCCCCCTACTACCACCAGTTACTCTACCTTTCTACTTGAAAGCAAAATAGATTGAACCTGTCCTCGACCAGATTCCTCTTAAATCCTTCACAATGTCTGACGACCTACTCCGCTGGTATATCTGTTATTGTAAAGACTAAATCTCAGCTCCTCATGTCCATATCTCCAACTTCTGTCTCACAAAAAGATAAATAAATAGAAAAAGAAAAAAAACACACCATAGCATCTCTATGGATAACAGACCAGCCCTACCACTACCTCACATTACCACCTATTGTCTATGCTACTTACACTGGGGAAACTTCTAGAGAAGATAATGTACTTTCAGAGCTCCCAAAACATAGACCAATATAAGCTGGCCTCCTCCAGCCAGCATGGATTGAGGTCTGGCTGCAGCACAATGAATGCATTTTGGTATGTAGGTGATGAGATACTAGCTGACATGGATAAAGGCAATCTTAGTGGAACCACTTTCATTGATCTCACCTAAACCTTGGTTAACCAATCCCTTCTTCTAAACCATATGTTTCATCTAAATGCAAGCCCTGGAGCATTGAGGTGGTTTCAAGACTTCAACAATCATGTCAATATCAAGATTGGGTCTGACACTTTCCCCCCATATCCCCTTACTTAAAGGGATCCTTTGGGGCTCCTTCCTAGTTCCACTTTTCTAGTTTTAGTTAAAAAAAAAAATCCTAACTTTCCTCCTTTTAATCTTGTATGCTGTTCTTTCATACCTCCCCCCACTCCATCACTACCCTTTCATTATCCCTTCTTGGCTGCCCCCCCCCCCCCAGCCACCTACCCCTCCTTCATTATCCTTCCACGTATATTTCTGTATTTGCTGGGGCTTATCTTCCACTGTCATTCTTCCTGTCTGTTTTAGTGTAATGGAATTCTACAAGCTTATTTCCTTTTCTTTATAAAACAGCTTTACAGTTCTGTTGTACAAGCGCATTGTATTAATTTTGGTCTTAACTCTTACATTTTAAATCAACTCTGAACACATCCAAATGTATCAAGTTAGTGTAAATATATAGATTTTTTTTTACTTCCCACACAGAGCCTGAAATTGTTTACTTATTTGTATCTTTCAATTCACTTTCCATAACTGTATTTCCTGGGCTGGACCTGAAATTTGTCTTAGTATACTGTTGCAGTGAACAAGTTGCATGTAAGTAGCTTTGTCCTGATTATATTGAAATGCACTCAGGACCACTTACCTCTGATACACACAATGCTACACTGCAAACAGCATTCAGACACATGTCACTAAAAGTTTTATGTCATATTTCTAGAAGTTTATAAAGAGAAATATCTGAATTGTAGGTGGGGCTTGCTATAGGAGACCCTAAAATGTTAACAGTTTTCAAAACATAATTAAAATCATACATGCAAAACAACACATTAGCATACAGTAGAAAGTCTATTATCCAAACGTCGATTATCCGAAAAGTCAATTATCCGAACCAGCCTTCCAAAGTTTTCAGGTAGGAAAAATCATAAAATTCTGAATATGTAAACATTATACGTATTTACTTGAGCATGTTTTTTGAGCTTGTAGCCAGCTCATGTGTGAAAAATATTTTTTATTGTCCACAGAAATCACTGAATGGTTGAGAAGTATTTCCTGCATACAGAAAAAAAAAACACGATTTTAGGAATTTTTTATCTGGTTCAATTGTATGTTTTATTATCCAAACTACCCAAGGTCCCAAATAATTCAGATAATCGAGACTCTATTTTACCAAATTTTTCAGTGTTTAGATTAGAGTCGTGCAGCAAAATAGATAATTGTAAACAGTCACATGACTTCAAAAATGAATATCATGCAGCTACCAGACATGTCAAAAACAGAAGTATTTGCAGTACGTGTATGGAAAGATGGAATGAAGAATCTAAGGCCTGACAACAGCTGCTTTTTACACTGAAAAGCTTCTCATCAGTACGATGTCCTGGTTCGGCATTTGTCTGAATGTCAAAAACAATATACCAGTAACTCCACTATACTCTACAGTGGCGTAACATAAAAATACGTTAAGAATGTTAGGGTAAATAGAACTTGTTCCCTTTAAGCAGTAGCTAAAAGCTCATGTTAAATGAGAAGACAAAATGTTTCCTTTTTGGCAAATAAGGTTTGCCGACACCATTTCTAATACATGGGGACTGTGGATAAATAAGAGGTATCCATCTGGAAATGTCTGTGGTAAAGCATAGAGCAGAACCTTTGTGTTCATGAACACATTGACTAATATATTTAAGCAGACAAATCAATAATGAGGTGAGATACACAGAATAAAGACACATCTGCCATGTGAAACCAAGAAAAATACTGCAAAAGTAATTCTACTTCCTAAACTACTTCATGGCTTAGTTACTGTGCCAAAGCACCATCTGTTAAATATTAAAAATAGCTTATACAGGAAGCAAAATCAATTGCTTTATTATATTTTCCTCCAAAAACAAGTGCAAAGCCATCAAACATCTTCTCTTCACAAATGAGTGACCTAAAATTATGGATCTGAAATGCCTGATATAAACTGCAGTTCAGACTAAAAATAGCTAGACTTCCAGACTTGTTTTTAAAGCTCTTAATGTTATTGCGGGCATCCCCCACACATCTGCTACTAGCTCTGAGAGGGGTCATGGATTGGCTGGGTAGGGTTTAGCTACATTGTCTGAAGACCTTTTTTGCTCTTCACTTGAAGAGCTAGGGTTGTGTATGTAATAAGGGGTGAATGGCTGCATTACTGTAGGAAATTAGTTGGATGACTTTTTTTTTTTTTTTTGGATGGGGTAGCTTTGTTTTGAAGGTTGGGGTTTGTGGATTTGATGGATCGTGTTTGGCTATATTACTGTAGGAAGCTAGTAAGTAATGACAGTTGCAATAACAAGGTCAAAAGACATTTTTTCTCTCTTTAGTTTTTCACGTGGAAGAGCTTGAGGGAGGGCACATGGATTGGGTACTGTATTGCAGTTTGCAGAAGTCCTTTTCATTTCCCCATTACTGACATTGAGTACTGATGTCATAGTATGCATAGGATCATAGGAAATTACTAGGTTATTGGCCCTGAGGCACTTATAAGCCTAGCCAAGAGTTTAGCCCATGTTTAGACAAATCAGCACCCGATGCCCCTGTCCAGTAGGGACATGGGTGGAATCCCAGGGATGTATTTTCTGTTTCCCGTCCAGTTGTCCATGTTAAGCTTAAAAAGGGGTAAAGAGTTATTCTGCTTGACGTGGAGAGGGAGTCTATTCTACAGATGGAGGAGTCTCTGGGACACAAATCTGTCCCGCTAACAAGTCCTATTGATGTCACACATCGGGTTGCGGCTGCGTGTGCGGGTTTCTTGAGTGGAGCTTGACTTGCTGATATGCAGCAATCCGATCAAGGTGGGGTCCGAGATCGCCTTGTATGCCAGACAGAGGTCACCTCTGAGGAGTCTGTATGAAACCTGAGTAGAGGGGATAGGGCTTTTAGCCTATCTGTGTGTGGTAGATTTTTGAGGCCCTGGATCCTCCTAGTGAGGAACCTCTGTGGTCTCTCCAGCTGCTGCATGTGCTTTGCGAGTTGCATGCCAAACGGGATGTTGTACTCAGTAATGGGTCTTATAAGGGAAGAATACAGGGATGTTATGGCCTCCTAGTCCATGGATAAGATACTCTTACTTGTGAGGTGGGCCATGTAGAAAGCTTTCTGTACAGTGGAAGCAGCATGGTGGTCAAAAGTCAGGTTGCTGTCAATCTGGGTACCCAAATAACTCACAACTGATTGCGTGCTTAGGACATTGTTATTAATGTGATAATTTGTGGGGACGTCACTTTCCCCAAAGGGGATGATGATGCATTTTTTAGTATTCAGCTTGAGGCCATGTTTCTGGCACCAGTCATTTGATAGGGTGAGACCTTCTTAGAGGATGTCCACATCACTAGGGAGCTTGCAGTCATCTGCAAACTTCTTCAGCCATAGCCCACTGGTTTTGGCCTGGACCTCAGAAAAGTATATCCCAGAGGTCCCAAGACCAAACCCTGGGGTACTCCGCTCAATACAGGTCTACTGCTTGAGGTGGCTTCCCATATTTTGACTAGGATTCATCTCACTAAGCATCTTATTTTGTCCTGTTAAACTTTTGTCCAGAAGCTTCATTTTAAAATGGGCCTTACCTAGTGGTATGCCCCCAGTTGAAAAAAAAAACATGATCGCCTTATATTTTGTTTACTTATTGTCCATTGCTGGGCTATTGGAGGCTAGACTGGCAAATAATTTCAAATGCAATGAATACTGAAGTGACAGAGAGGATCCCATACTACATATGCATGACGCTGACATGTTTAGTATGAGCTTCTGTGGTGGGTGGTCACAAAGCATAGGACTTGATAATTTTACTCTGCATTTTAATTTACTGCTTCTTGTTTAGTCTAGGAGAAGCAATGCATTGACCATTAGAAGAGTTTCAGAAAGTTTGTGTGTGCGCCACAACAACCTGCATTTTATTAACTTCTGTTTCTGTCTCTCTCTCATTTCTGCTGTGTTTCAGATATGGAGACAGCTTTTCTCCCCACTCCATGCTTTGAACTTTGGCATAGGAGGTGATACAACACAGAACGTGCTGTGGAGGCTTCAAAATGGGGAGCTTGAAAACATTAAACCAAAGGTACTAACTTATCACTTGTAATGTAGTTCTATCATGGGCTGTGATGTGTACTAACATGGTTAACTTAAGTGCATTGTGCTTGTCCTCACCAGCTTGTCCATGTAGACCAGATTGCTTCTGTAGTGTGGAGATTAGTTGAGAGAGTTATCTTATCTGATTTAAAATGTAGAAGGTGATGGCCCAGTCATTATTATGTTCAGAGGTGAGTAGTAAGGCACATCAGGGCTGAAAATTATGAACAAACCTAGCTGTAAGCTGTGACAGGCAAGGCAAAATTATAGGAAGACTTTCCTAACAGTAATAAAGGACATCATTGTAGATGAAGACCTTAACCCACATGTCTGTAAATTCTGATGGACAGCTGTAAAGTCTGTTTAACTCGGACATAATTTCTTCTCTCACAAGCAGTTTGTTCAGTACATTGCTATATTTGCTTGGTTTTAATGCTCAGACTTGTGTACAAGATTGTGTAGCACATCCTCTACCCTCTTTGTTGGGGGAAAGATTTTTCATATTACCCCTTCATTATCCACCATCAGTTTTCATGTTTTCTCTTCTCCTTCCTGCATGTTTATTTTTTGAAGGTATGTGTCCCTCTTTTGTCTTGATTACATTAAGGTACATTGAGTTCCGTCTTAATTCAACTTTCCTTGAGGATATACATAGTACTTTCCTGCCACCTATTCATATGACGACTTTGTCAGACTGGGCATCATATGAGTTCTCTTCATTCTTTCCAGCTCCTTTCTGCTCCTTCCCTGTCATGAATGTCTGGCCTCTTTACATCCTTCAGTCTTGTCAATAGATACCTTTATGCTACAACTCTGAGAGTAGCATGTCTATGCATTGACACTAGTCCATGCCAAGGACTAGGAAATGTTGAAATAATTCCCACCATTTTGCTCGTGCACAGCAAAGAAGGACAAAATATTGAGCATGACCATGCAAGTTGTCTCCGATTCACACAGGCTGCCTGAAACATTGATACTCATAAGTGCTGGGATGTTATTCAGTCCAGACTTCACATCCTGACTTTGTTGTTCTCAGCTAGCATTGTCTGAATGTGGAATGTTTCACATAGATAAAGGAGTGCTTCAGAATGACACACTGTTGGGAGAGAGCAAAGAAAATTCATTCAGCAGCTCTTGACCTATTCTAAAATTCCTTGATGGAAGTCCATGCACTTCACAAGCCAGCCCCTTTGTGTACATCTGTACAAATATAGGAGTGTTGACTATCGGCTGTGTCTCTTATGGACCATGTACCAGCCAGCTGGCACGTATCATGTAAGAAACTATGCAGTGTATTTACAGTTATGGTGTTTTGCATTATGAAGTTCAAATTCTGGATGACAAAATATGAATATCAAGGTTGCTTCAGCTGCATACTTCAGAAAGTGTTTACTGCGAGAACACATGACAGAAGATGAAACAAGCATAGACTGCTAAAAGGATTTACTTTTACAGAAAAAAAGACAGGCTTACCCCTGCAGTTGGTTCAAATGAATTGGCTGTAGAGCTGAATTGTTTTCTACAAAGTGTACCTTTCTGACCATAATGAGAGTAATTTCTGTTGTGTTAAACAATAATGTTTGCCAAAGATCTATGTATCCTCTTTAAAATGCAAATATGACCTCATTGCAACATTTAGTTATAATTAGTAGAAAATTCTCATTGTGTGAAAGCTGATAGACTTGGGACTCCGTGAGACTATCCGTTTGTTGCAGTAGCAGTGTGTGTGGGGGGGGGGGTGAAGACTTGGACAGTTAAATTATTGCAGTGCAGAGGAAGAGGACGAAATGGACGATATGAAATATAATGAACAGTGGCTACCTCAGTCATTTGAGTGATGTAAAAAATAGATTCATCCTGTCACCTTTTGCTTTTCAACAGTAGTTACTGAAAAAGTAAGATGGGAAAGAGATGACATTTTATTCCCGTAACTGGGAATGGGTAAAACAAATAAACATTCAATTTTGCGCTGTAATTTTTGGTAAGTTTGACCATCAGTGGGTTTCTGCATTGAGCTGTTATAGTTAGGAAAACTGAACTGTCTGTCAATCATTTATCATTGAAATTAACATATTTTGTGCTCGAGTCTGCCATTGCAGTGCATAGTTATATCTGCGAGCTGGTAATAAGCTTGTGTTATTTTGTTTGGTTTGGTTTGATTCCCCTCAGCTTCCATTTGCAAAATTGGCCAGAAAGTGCTCCTGGGTGTCCATTAAAAGAGGCAATTACAGTTTGTGGCCTTACCTGTTTAAGTAAGGATCAGGAAGATGCCTGCCTTGTAGAAACAGTATTAAAACTATAACACAGTGCCCACTTTCACCTATTCATGACCACCTTGCTCAGGGGGTTATGCGGGAGCTCCCTCCTCATTTATTTATATACCAAATTACTATTGTCCAGTATTGGTATTTCGGACGTCTTTTGAAGAAAAAAGCAAAGCTTTTACTTCATGTTAGGCAAAGACAGCATTTCTTTAGAGATGAAACCTATTGCACATTAAAGGGCATGATACTGGCTCCCTAAATATAATCTGAAGAAATTGGTATTGGAATCTTTGAAATCGTGAAAGAAAGCAGCATTCTCTAAATTGGAGTTCTGATTCTTTTCACAGCAAGCAAACTGCATTGCAGTACCTTACAACAAAATAGGCATCATTTGTTGCACTGGGTTTGTGACTTAGTTCCATATTTTTTTTAAAAAGCAGTGATCCAGCTCTGCCCCTGACCAACAGAACTGCAATGATGATGGAAAAGTAAAGCAAAAAGGGATCTTGAGGTAGGTCACCCACTTACAAAGGAAAAAAGTGAAATGTGGAGTCATTCAGCAGAACTATCTTTGATCCTGCCAAAATACTCCTGTAAGACCTTAACATTTTTTTAGGTCTTAACTGTCTTTTATTAAAAGTTGTCTTTCCCTTCAGTATTTGCACGGTCACCTAGAATGTCTGCTTGTTATAGAAAGGTGGTTTCTTTGGCCAGAAAGAAAAAAAAGAGTAATTGGCTGCAAAAAGAACATGTACTAGATAAGGTCATCAGAAGACCAAGAAACACTGCAAATCAGGAGACCCGCTGCAGTGCCACATACTGTGTATTCATATTTCTATGTACATTTGTCAGTATCTTTTTCCTTTTGTCTCACATCTTTGTTCTCTAATTTGCATGTCTAAATATCATAGTAAGTATCCCTATAAAAATAAGATTATAAACCTTAGACCTGCACCAACACCACCTTTCCTGTATCGGAAAAGACCACTTTATTGATGACTACAAATGCAAAGGTTCAGTACTGAGGATGAAATAATTTGTTGGCCTAAAACAGAAGTACTTATAGTTAAGAGCTCTTCACATGGAGACTGGTGCTACTGGTGGCAGGATCCTTCTCGCATCCCTAGGCTTATGTCACAGGATCCTCACAGGGACGGTAGCTTCAAGAGCAGCTTCAAGCCTAACCCTTTCCAAAGACACTGCAGATCGTCAGCTGATCCTTGACGAGTGAAGGCGTGAGCCCTAACCAATCCTGTGCCATGACTGAAGAATCTAGAATCATGCAGGTTGTGAGCTTGGTCTTGATTGGAGGGCCTCCAGGCTCAGCAATTCCTTGACCTTGAGCAACTAAGCTGGATTAAGGAGAAGCACATCCTGAGTTCCTACCCTAATGGTATGTATACTAATGTTCTTGCACCAGTTTCTGTATGCATGAGTTGCTAAAACCTGTGGGTGAATGCCCTGGAGATAGGTTTCGAAGACTCATCAAAATGATTCACGATGCAGCAGTCCTGTGCCTGTCATACTGGGACTACATCTAGGCCTGTTTGTGCTAGCAGATGAGAAGGCATTTGCAGTAAGTATGTAGTAGGCAGATATTCATTGTTTCTGTCAGCAGATGTTTAATTTGTGTCTGTACCAGGCATAACATGTTATGTTCCCTTTATATTAAATTCATTAAAATTCAACCAAATTGACATTGCTAACTCCTTGGGAATTAATATTGCAGAAGCTTCTGCTTTTATAACTACTGCATGACTCAACTCCTAAAATATGTTTCATGTCATTATTTTGGCAGATGAATCTCCAGTAAGAAAGGGTAAATTGGAGAAGTACAAATGTAGGACTTAGACAACACACAACTTAGTTTTCAGGTTCTCTCTCCAGGAGCTGTTTCATGGGGCCTTTGACTTTGTAAAAGTTAAAGCTATTGCAGACATCCCAGAGAACTGAGTCAAGTTCACTGTATTGGCAGTTGAATTGTGTTGACAGTGAATGACAACTGTTGGAGAGGCATTCCATTTTGAGCTGGCATTTTCTTTTGCTCCTGAGATGCCTTCTCCTCCTTCGAAAGGGTCTCCAGCCTTGCCTTAGATTGTGATTATTTGGCTGTGGACTTTGAACAGGTCTTTGCCTGTAAATATTTAAAGAGCCACATACCTCTTTATCAAGTCCCAGAGCTCTAAGTGACAAAAAACTGATGGTGATGAGCCAGTCAACATCATCTTCACTGGCATCAAAGATTCAGGGTTGAGTTCTGCTTACACTGGTTCTGACATTGGTTCCCCTGGCATCACTTGTCAGGTTTCTAATCCATTATTCGCTAACCAGATTTTTGTCCGTCTAGTGTCAGATTTACTGACAGGCAAAAATCTGGTTAGCGAATAATGGATTAGAAACCTGTCTAATGTCAGATTTACTGATTGCGGTGGTGGTGCTGCGGTAGCGTTGTCGCCTCTCAGTAAGACGTCCTGTTCGATTCTCAGCTAAAGCATCTTCTGTGTGGAGACATGCGTGAATGGGCGTACCTTTGTTGAAGGTTGTACGTCAGGGCTGGCAACTCGGTATGTAAAAATCTGCTGCCAATCATTAGCGGACCGGAGTTCCGCTGTGGTGACCCCTAACCAGGAAAAGCCGAAAGATACAACAACAAGTGTCAGATTTACTGACCTCTGCTGTGCTGGCATTATCTACCTGAAACCTGTAATAATAATTTTCGATTTTGCTACTGTTTAATATTACTGCCAGAGATGTGAAAGGTACAGACCCATATATCAGATGTGTCACAAACATTCACAGAATTTTATTTCGGTAGTACACCATTATATTTTACTACCGAAGAGATGTCTGCTTTATTTCCAGCTGTCTCCCTTTTTTTTTTTTTAACTTGCTATCACCATGGCTTTCTCTTCTTTGTCTGCCTGCCTTACCTTTTTAAACGTACTTTTCAGTCTCCTTGTCATGAAAGCAACAGAAATAATGAGCGAACCTACCACTACTACTTCATATCCACAGACTCACCAAATAATATTCCAAAATCAGCTATCTAGAGTCCGATCTAGATTTATGTCATTAAACACATGTCTAAAGATGACAATACTACTAATTTTCTGTCTGCTGTGGATAACCCAAAATAAGATGCGATCATTTCCTTAGTGCATCAGAGGTGCTTCCGGCTGCTTAGAAGCTGTTTTCCCTCCCCAAAAGTGTTGTCAGAAAACATTCTGACAAAGGAGCAGTCTTACTGGATAGTTCCTTCTTCAGTGGCTGTTGCAAGGTGTCACCTTGTGTGAGAGCAATGCCTGGGCACAGGGAACCCTGTATGTAGGAAAGATAATCAGATATTCCAATCCTCTATGAAGTGTTTCTAGTTGTACAGTCCTAAAACTGATGTTACTGTATCTGCATGTTTCTCTGGAGCTTCCTTATTGAGGATTCCCACTCCTTATGTAACAGCAGTCCCGTTCCCCTTCTAGAGAATCTACGACCCTGGACTGCTTCTAGAAATGTAATTCTAATTGTGTGTGTTTGCGTTCACAGGCTTCATCCTGTCACTGTGGGTGCTGAGCTACCTAATTTTAATGAATTTTTTCATGAGATGTAAATGGACAAAATGTGGCATGCTACAAATTCCGGAAGGCCACTTGAAAGATGCCTGTAAGGCTAAAGCATCCACAGCTGTTACATTAGGCAGCCTAATTATTTACAGAAAAAGTCAGACTGTGCAAGAACCCATTTTCAACAGAGGCCCCGAAAGAAAAACTCCACAGAATACAAGTTACAATGGTAGATGAAGTTCATGCATAATAAAATATACAATGGTAAGAGAAGAATATAAACCTCAAACAGATCTATAGAAAATTTACAAGACAACTGCATGTGAGATAATTATGAAATAAAAAGAAAAATGTACAATATAAATACAAAATGAGTATAAAATTTAAAAAAAATTGGTAGTGTTGGCAGCAGATGGTAAAGGTTCCCTTTGCAGAGTCACACAAGGAATATTGACTTGAGCATGTTAAACAGATTAAATAAGGGAGTTAGCATAAAGAATATGAGGATGTGTAGGGAAAAATACATTTTGGTATTAGCCTGCTGTGGTACAGGAGAAGAGTCAAGAGCTGGAAATTAATTATTTTAGTAAAGGCTTAAATAAATGAATGAATGTTGGGTAATGACTTGATAGGCATCAGGATGGAGTTGCAGAATTTGGCCACACTGTAGGAATATAATCCTTGTCCTATAGATTTGTTAGGTTTATAGATGTCAAGTAGTTTGTCAGTAGAGTGAATAGGGTTAATTTGGAAGACAGTGCTGGAGAATGCTGCTAATAGCTCGGCAAGCAGAAGGGTTGTATATTTTGTGTGCAGTAGTAGATGTTCTTCGTGTTTCACTGTTGCAGTCATAATCTTGCAGGAAATCTCTCCGTTTCGGGGCAGGCTCTATGCATTATTAGTTCTCTGCACTTTTCTTTGGCTTATCTACTGTGCCCAGGGTATTCACAAAGTGCCTGGCTCCAGCCATTGCATACTGCAGGCAGAGAAATATTCAAATTTACCCATACTTGGACGATTGCCTGATTCAGGCGAATAGTCAGGAACTGCTACTTCAGCACCTGGCATTCGTAAATAGACTTTTAACTTATCTGGGGTACACCATCAACAAAAAGAAATCACATCTGGTGCCCAGCCAAAAGATTGTATTCCTGGGGGCAAGCTTGCACACAACTTCCCAGATGGCATTCCTCACTCCAGAAAAGCAGTTAATTTGACAAACTACTTCAAACTAATGGCCTCCAAGACCCAGCTATCTGCAAGAAAAATACTGTAAGCCCTAGGGTTCATGGCCTCATGCATTTTACTAATTCTATATGCAAGACTGCATATGAAGAAGCTTTAGTGGTACTTAAAAAGTCTCTGGTGTCAACTTTCTCAGGACTTGGAAACACTGATTCCTATCATTCTTTGTCTAAGGGCAGAGTTCCTTTGGTGGGCAGAGGCTTGCAACCACATCAAGGGACTTCCTTCCCTCAACCCTTCGCCGCCCAAACCCTGTCAACAGGCGCATCAGACTTTGCATGGGGGGCTCACATGGCAGGCAAATGGATTCAAGCTAAATGGAGACCAGGACAAATTCACCTGCATAAATGTTAGTTGTACAGAAGCCTTCAAATACCTTTTCCTTGTAGGACAACTCTTGATAAAGACAGACAACACCACAGTTATGTGGTACATAAACAAGTAGGGGGAAGTCACTCCTACCCACTCTGCAGGTTAGCCATGGCCCTGTGGAACACAGCCTTGAGCAACCAAGTGCACTTGCAAGCTCAGTTCCTGCCCGGCAAACAAAATACACTGGCAGATGACTTAAACAGAAAGCTACTGGACCCACACGAGTGGAAACTGGAACCAAACTCATTCAAACTTCTAATGAACAGGTGGGGGACACCAGAGGTGGACCTCTTTGCCTCCCCCCCCCCAAAACCATCAGTTGAGCAAACTTTCATCAGAAATCCCCACAGCCAAGCATGGCGAGTGGATGCCCTATCCTTTACATGGGAAAATCTATCAGTTTATGCCTTCCCCCTCTGCCTCTCCTCTCAAAAGTACTACTCAAGATCAAGCAGGACAGACCAAGGACAATCCTTATTCACCAGACTGGCCACGTTAGCACTGATACCCACTCCTACGCAATCTGACAGCAGTGCCACACTGGCGCCTACATCAGACCCCCGTCCTGCTGTCCCAGCAGGAGGGACAGACTTTGCATCCTCAGCTGCAAACACTGAACCTTGCAGCCTGGCTTCTTCCCTGAACACAACACCAGCAACCCTCAGCAAACAGGTGCTGGACGTCATCCTTGAGGCCAGAAGGCCTAGTACTAGGAAATCCTATTCAGAAAAGTGGAAAAGATGTGTTCTTGGAGCCAGTCTTTAGGAAAAGGCTTACCTCAGATTGTAGATTACTTAGCAGAGCTGCTCCACAAGGCCTTTCCTTTGCATCAGTTAAGATTCATGCCTCGGCCATCTGAGCTCATTACAATATGGAGCCACCTCTCTTTTCTCACCCTCTGATCAAACAGTTCCTGAGAGGAGCTAACAATTTAAGACCCCCGAAGAGAGCTCCCACCCCTGCCTGGGACCTTTTCTTTGTACTAGCGAAGAAGCTCACGCTTACCCCTTTTGAACCTGCTGCTAAAGCAAAGTTAAAATTCCTCTCTTGGAAAACAGCCTTACTTCTAGCCATCACTTCAGCAGGAAAGAGTGTCTGAGCTACAGGCACTAATGGCTGTGGATCCCTTCATTATTTTCCAGGCTGACAGGGTCTCCATCAGGACTAACCCATCATTTATGTCCAAGGTGTCATCTTGTGACCTTAAACCTATCCATCCATTTACCAACATTTTTCCCTGACCCTCAGAATAAAGGGAGGAGGATCCTGCACTCCTGGAACGTGCACAGACAGCTCAGGTTCTCCCATGACAGGACTAAGTCTTTCAGAAAATCTGACCAGCTGCTAGTCAGCTTTCCCACAGGGGCAGAGGGCAAGGTCATTTCAATGTACATTTATGGTAAGTGTACACAACTGTACTTTGTGTGAATGCTAGGTGATGGGGTAATTCAAGCCAGTTTAGCGATTTAAGTACAGAGCAGTGATGGGTATGGCAGGGTTGATTTTGAGTGCAACTTTGTTATATCATTGTTGTAGTTTGGATTTTAAAGTGCACTGTAGATTGGTCAAGATGTGAGAGCCATAAAGATGAGAAGGTAAAAGATGCACATTGGCTAAAGTTGTTCTAGTTGCCTTTGTAAGAAATGTCCTAGCTCTGTAACGGATACCTAATTTTTTGTGAGTTTTACTACAGTTCTGTATGTAGAGATCAAACTTTAGATTATCATCTATTTTTTCTCACTCTAAAATCATAGGTATAACCACTTCTATGTCAGTATTTTTAGCAAGGAGATTTTGAAGTTGTTTTCCCCTGTGGGTTTGAGATTTAGGGAAAAAACAAAAGTACCTGGGGGGGGGGGGGCAGCAGAGGTTTATTGACAGAAAGCCAGCTTTTCTGAGTTAAAGGCATCTTGGGTGATAGCCTGTAGCTGGGGTAGGCTGCCAGAGGAGCAGATTAGAATGGAGCCATCGGCATATTGTATTAGTGATGTTTGTATAGAAGATGTGTAAAGATTATGCAAAAAAGAAGAGGACCAAGGACCAGAGCATTGTGGGCCACCATTATTTACTGGACAATAAGGGGAAGTCACTGAGAGTGATTTTACTGAGTGATGTCTGTGTGATAAGTAGCTAGACAAATATTTAACTGTAGTGGCTGAAAGGCCCAGAGTAGACATCTTTGATAGGAGTTTGTTGTGGGACATGTATAGAAAGTTTTTTATTAATCTGAAAAGAGAAATGAGAGAAATTTGTTGTTTCCTCTGGCCTTGTTTAAAGTGTCTACAAATAATACTATAGTCAATAGTCACTGTACAATGGTTGAAAATTATGTTGTGTTGGGGTAAGCAGTTCTTGGAGAAGATGATTTAGGTTGTTTAAGTTTATATTTTTTCAGTGTTTTAGAGAAAGAGGACAGAAGACAGAATTGCAGTGGGTCTAAAATTGGTGAATTTACTGAAGTTCCCACCCCTGTGAAGGGGAATTTTATGTGGAGTTTCTTCCAGAGGGAGGGAACATAGGAATCGTATATTGATCTAGTTATAAGAGTTGACACATGGAAAGCAATGGAGTCAGAAGCTAACTTAAAGTGTTCTGGAGGGAAATTGTCTACAGAAGGTGAGCATGGCTTACTTTTTTATAGTAGATGTATAATATACAAGTTAGAGACCGGTTTTAGTGAGAAGGGACTATTTGAGGAAGGAAGGAAGCATTTATTCTGAGGAGACCTGAGAGGTGTTTGAGGGTAAGGGCAGCTATACATTCTGAAGTAGGAGATTAATTTAGTAGCTCTTTCTATAAGGGAGACATTAGGGCATGGGTTAAAGGCACTGTTAATACCAGGATATAAGATTTTTATGGAGGATCAGAATGTTCTAGGATTGTCTTTTGATTGTTTTGAGGATGAGGGGCAGCATTGTATCTTAACAGTACAGTTGTCTTTCTGCAGATGCAGAGTTCTTTGTTTTGCAAATATTTGTATTTCTGCCATTCTTTCCATGCCTTATCACTGCTGTTAGACCTCCGTGAATAGAGGCATGGTTGGACTTTACTCTCTCCCTTCTCAAGAGGGTGTGGTTGTATAAGGTATTTAAAAATATGGTGTTGAATATATGTATAGCATTGTCTAGTGTTTGATTTTTGAGAGTGGGCCCATTAAAACATTTTAGGGTGTTATTGAACACATTGCTGTTAAATTGGGAATGGTTGCAGGTTTCCTTATATAGGTTTTGTTTGGAGTGATGGGAGATAAGTTTGTAAATAGGGTGATGATCACCTGAGAGAGTTTGAGAGGATACTTGTATAGAAATTGTTGAAATGAAATAAAAAGAAGCACCCTAAATGACTATCTTTATTTTTATTTTTCACCTTTTTCTCTCAAATCTTGGCTTTTATGCAGAGCTTGTTCTTTTAACTGGAACCTACTGAAAAGATTTTACTAATATTCCTTCTGAAAATATGTCCGAGTCTGTCTTAGAAACATTAAACTGTCATGTTTTAAACAAAGAGTTTTAAATAAAGAGTTTTAACTTCAAGCTATGGAGGTGTGTACCAATGGACTAACTTGATTGGTTAACATTCATCATTCACTGTAGACTGTTTCATTGGATGATACCACATTTTAAACACTGAACCCAGCTTACCTGCTTGGATCTGAAGAAGGCTTGAAAAAGCTGAAAGCGCTTGTCCATTGTTTACATCAGAAGGGTTCTTCACTTTTATGTTCGTTTTTTTCTGTTTTTATGACATGCACATGTTTTAAAGCTGTGGAATTACAACGCCACTTGACTTTTACAACAGCAAAGCTCTATATTTCATATATTGTAGATTCAACATGGTAAAAGCCTGTTGTTGAAGCTGTTGTTTTGAAGCTGTCTTTTCGCCATTTTGGTTGTTTAGCAAGTTTTGAATACTCAGATGAAATACTAATACTTGTGGTGCAACGCTCTTCCAATATTTATATTGTTTTTTGTTCTGCTGAGCGTTCTTTAGCGGAATTAACTTCTTTTTTTGGATTTGACTTTTGTTTGCTGTGTATTCCGCACAGTTTGTAACAGAAGTTTGTATTGAGTCACTACTTTTTTACTGCCTTTTCCACGCAATGTCTCTAGGCTTAATTGACATGGAAAGAAAGAAGTTAGCGACAAGCTTTATGTCTGGTGCGATTAATCCGCTGATTCAGTTGAATCTTGCAACAACTGAGTTTTCAGTTGTGGAAACTGAAAAGGTTGTCCTAAACTTTGAGTCTATTTTTAACACCGTTGAAAATGTGGCCTTTAAGCTAAAGAGATTACAATGGCAACATTTCCATATGGAAGCCTGCTTACATCATCAGGTTATTCCTAGAGGTCTCAAGGTTAGATGTATGCCCAGTTATGGAAACACCTACCCTGAGCTTTTGGCCAAATGGCAAGCAATTAATATACAGACAAGTTTCAGTTCTATGAAACTGCTGGTTGACTTCTTCAAGCCTCAAGAAGAAGAAATGAGCACCTTGATAGAGGAGAAACAAAAAGAACTTGAAAGTATGAATTTGTCTGATAATAACTTCATGAAACTGGAGAATTTACAAGATAAGCTAACAGCATATGAAGTCAAGCTAAAAGGCATTAAAAGTCAGAAATGAATGAGAGACTTTAACGATATACAGAAAGGCCATTTATTTGAATGGCCTAAAGTCAGAAACTTCAATGAGCATCCACGGAAAGAAGATAGAAATCCTGAGCGGAGCGGTACAGCTCTGCACACCAGTAATAATAACCATAGATCTCGAGATCTTTTGGTTAGTGCACAAGTCCATCACATGGACAAACAAGAGCCTATAGTCAGAACAGTCTCGAATGGGAGTATTGTCACCAATGAAAATGCTTGCGTTATCGAACAAGAACATGACTCAGATGCAATTATTAATGTCAATAATGCCAATCCTTTTAATGGTACTGGTACAAATGGTCATCCACTAGGAACAATACCTAAGAGAGGAGCACAACATGTTACCATTACAGAGCAGCTCCCTTTTTTAATGATGAACAAAGTCTCTTGAACAGGGAGATCTGTAAGCAGAGAGAGAAAGAAAAGGAAAGTAACACAATAAATTCTTTAGTGGTTAATATTTCGAACATTCAACTCACTCACTGTCAGATAGTTCTGTTAGAGAAAGATCTTAGCTTTATTCCTACAACCAAATCTACACATTATGAATTTGTACTGGACCTTAGAATGTTTAGAAGGAATCTTACTTTGAAGTATATTTTTGGGGATGGAAATGGTAAATGTCCCATTAAAAGTAATATTATGCTCAAGAAACCAAGCACGTGTTCCCCTCAACCACCCAGCCGTGGATTCTTTTATTCATGCCTGTGAAGAGTTAATAAGAACAAGAATGTCTCAAAAAGGGAAACAGATTTTCAATCTGACCAAAGAAGAAAATCAGGCACTTAAAGAGCTTAAAGAAAGGAATGATATTGTGGTTAAACCTGCTGACAAAGGAGGAGCCATAGTGGTAATGGATGCAATGATGTATGTCCAATGGATGAAAGAATTAAGTGATCGAAAGACCTATTCCTTGATTAGCAAGAATGAACTAAATATTATGAAACAGAAGATCCAGCAGGTTCTTTATGACATGCTATTGCAAAGAGAGATTAATGAGTATTTGCATGATTTTTTCATCACTGAGCACCCCACCATACCAACTATCAGTGAATTACCAAAAGTTCATAAAGATCTTAAACGCCCAACTTTAAGACCAATTGTGGCTGGTAGAGGATGGTTGACAGAATCTATTTCTATGTTTATTGAACAAGAACTAAAAAAGATGCTACCTAGGGCCTCCACTGTGATTAAAGATATAGCTGAGTTTCTACAACATCTGTATATAGTTCTAGAACATCGTGATGATCTTGAGAGTCTGCTATTGGTAACCCTAGATGTGAATAGTTTATTCACTTCCATACCAAATAATTATGGCATTGAAGCAGTAAGAGAATTTCTAACTGAAGAGAAGGTAGAGTCACGTTTGATATGTGATCTTTTGGAAATCGTGTTAGAGTACAATGTGTTTACCTATGACAACAGCTACTATTGGCAGAGATGGGGGGGTTGCCATGGGCACGCCCTGTGCCAATAGTTATGCAAACTTGGTTTTAGCCAACTGGGAGAGAGCTTGGTCCAAGGATGCTAATAACATTTGGAATGACCAAATAATTCTATACAATCGGTTTGTGGATGACACCTTTATTGTATGGAAGGGCAAAGAAGAAGATTTAAGAAGCTTTAACTTCCTGTCACAGACCACTACTTTCCTGAAATTTGATGTAAAAACATCTAGAGAGATGATTGACTTTCTGGATGTGAGATTATCTCTTAATCCGGGGAAGGGAATAGACACTTGCCTCTATAGGAAAGATGTGTGGCAAAACCACATGCTCCATTTTTCCAGTATGCATCCCAGGCATATTTTCTCTAACATTGTTAAATCAAATTGCAAGGATTTCAAAGCTATGTACAAAAGAAGCAACCTTTCTCCAGGAAGAGAAGAGGCTTATTAATAATTTCAGCCAATGAGGCTATGGAAAGAGAAGTTTAGAACTAAACAAGACCAGAATTAATGACATACGTAAAGGAAAAGGCAAACCGTTTTATTCCTCTAAGGTCAGAGAAGGTGAAAATACATCATCCCTAGCTTTACCTAAAAGAACATCTAACTTAAGGGTCAATTTGACTTACACTATGGACCATGATAACGTATGCCAGGTGATCAGAAAGTTCTGGCAGATTCTAACTTCGGATAAAAAGTTAAAAGAGATTGTTGGAGATAACCCAAGTTTCATTTTCAAGAATAAAAAGCATCTCAAAAGGATTTTATGCTCAAATGATGGGATATGTAACAACTACGTACATAATAATTCATCAGGAACAAAGAAATGTGGCTTCTGCAAGGTCTGCAATGTAATCAATTGTAGCAACACATTTAAGCATCCAGTTACTAAACATACGTTTGTTTTTCATGGATTAGCTAATTGCCTAACCAGCAATATTGTTTACATAGCTACCTGCACTTCCTGCACAGCATTTTATGTTGGAAAAACTAATATGAAGCTAAAGGAAAGAATTATCAAACATCAATCTGATATATGTAACAGAAAGGAAACAAATTCTCTTTTCCATCATTTATGTGAGCATGAGGGACATAGCTTTGTTTTTGTGGTAATTTCAAAGGTACATTTTACTTCCAGAGAAGGAGACCTGACCAATCTGACAGAGAGAGGAAGCCAAATGGATAATGCGGCTGAGAGCAGATAACCCCCCCCCCCCGGCCTTAATGGCTGTGTTCCCATAAAACCTTCTCTTAAAAATAGAGGAGCAATGAGCTATGCTCACTTATGACCTGTTTTCATTGCCAGAAACCTTAGGTATACTGACTTAGGCTCTGATGTCCCAAAGAAGTTGTTGAAATGAAATAAAAAGAAGTGCCCTAAATGACTATCTTTATTTTTATTTTTCAACTTTTTCTCTCAAATCTTGGCTTTTATGCAGAGCTTGTTCTTTTAACTAGAACCTACTGAAAAGATTTTACTAATATTCCTTCTGAAAATATGTCTGAGTCTGTCTTAGAAATGTCAAGCTGTCATGTTGTTTTAAACAAAGAGTTTTAAATAAAGAGTTTTAACTTCAAGCTATGGAGATGTGTACCAATGAAATGAAAATCTTTGCTTGACATAGATGGGGGTAGCCAGTTCCAGAGTATGGAAAGTCTCTGGGACAGGAATCTATCCCTTCAGCATGTCCTGTTTATTGTGGTGACAAGGTTTAGGTCCATAGAGCATGTAGCTCGGAGGGATTAGGATTTCTTTAATTGTAGCATGTCCAACTGCTCTGGGTTTGACATAGCTTTATATGTCAGGCAGAGATCACCTCGGAGTAGGTGATATGCTACGGAGTAAAGCTGGAGTTTTTTTGATATGGTCAGTGTAAGGTATTTGTTTGAGGCCAGTAAGCCTCTTTGTGAAGTACTTCTGTGGCCTTTCCAGCTGCTGCAGATGTCTTGTGAGGTACATTCCAAAAAGGAGCATTGTACTCTATAATGGGTCTAATGAGTGTCGAGTAGAGGGGAACAGTGACCTCTTTTTTTCCTGAATGAGAACCCTTTTATGATGAGGTGTGCCACGTAGAAGGACTTTCTGACTACTGTGGAGATGTGACTATCAAAGGAGAGACTACTGACCACCTGGGTCCCAAGATCTCTTATCACACATTCAGTATTAAGTAGATTGCTGCCTATGTGGTAGTTCATGGGTACAGAGTTTTTACCAAAGGGGATGACACTGCAGTTTTTGGCATTGAGCTTGAGGCCATGGCTCTGACACCAGGCATCTGCCTCAGTGAAGCCCTTATGTAGGATGTCCACATCATTTGGGGACTTGACTATGGCTCCTAGTTTGTAGTCATCTGCGAACTTAGTTAGCTAGAGGCCTTCTGTGTTAGCCTGTACTTCAGAGAAGTAGATACCAAACAGGAGTGGTCCCAGGACTGAACCCTGTTGTACTCCACTTGTCACTGGTTTGAGGTCAGATTTGGAGTCTGCAACTTTTACAGTGTGGGTTCTGTCAGTGAGCCGGTTGGCAACCCATCAAGTGATGTAGGGATTTATACCTAGTTTAGTGAGTTTAGCTATAATTCCAGCATTGGGGATGGTGTTGAAAGCCTTGGCGAGGTCAAGATAGGTTGTGTGAACCACATTACCCTCATCTCCGGCTTTGGTGACTGCCTCAAAGAAGTCAATCAGGTTCAGGAGGCATGATCTGCCTTTCAGAAACCCGAACTGGGTGGGATCCAGAGTTTGGAGGTTACTAATGTCTTTGTATGAGTTCCATGATGATTCGTTCCATGGCCTTGCAGACCAGGCTCGTCAGGCTAATAGGGCGATAGTTCCCAGGATCAGTGGTAGCTCCCCCTTTGTGGAGTGGGATAACTGTTGCTGTGTGCCATTCAGTGAGCACAAAGCCTGATGTGAGGCTATTATTGAAAATGGTGCTTGGGTGGGGAGCCCGTTCCTTCTGAAGTTCGTGTAAAACGCAGCCTGGGATGTTGTCCGGTCCCATGGATGCTGTGTTTTTGGCTTTAGAGAGTGCAGCTTTTACCTGTGTAGTTGTGATTACAGGGACTCTGCATTCTTCCTTTATAGATATGGGCCCTTTAGGGGGTGGGGGGAGGTAAAGTTAGCACTGAACCTATCTGCCAGAATGTTGGCAATATCAGTTGGTTCTGTAATTTTCGTGCCGTTGTGCTGTAACTCAGAGCAGATCTGGGTGTTGCCATCGAGATTCTTGACATAGCTATAGAATGCTTTGTGATTGTCCTTAGAATTAATGGCAATTTTGTTTTCGTAGCTAGCTTTGGAGGATCTTATAAGGGATCTCAGCTTCTTACTGAGGCTGACCAGGGAGCTCCTCCGCTCATGGGATTTTACTCTATTTTACAACAGTTTCCTCCTTCTGTTGTACAGTTTATTTATGGCAGGGGACCACGAGATTGGCTTTCTTTTTTTGGAGGATAGCGTCTTGTTTCTGTTTGGGATAGCACGATCCATGCACTTGTGTAACTGCTTATAGAGTGCATTTGTGTAGGATTCAGCAGTTGTACCTGTATTGTCCATCTGCATGGGTGTCATGAAGTTCACCACTTCTGCCTTAAGAAGCATGAAGTTGGCTTTGGAGAAATTTTTTACTGTGGTTTCCTTAATGGGGGGTGGGGACGGGATGTGGATATCAAGGGTGATTAGCTTATGGTCAGATCGGACCAATGAGGAGTTGACTTCAGGTGTGGAACACCGGTCTCTCGTGTTGGTAATGACTAGGTCTAGGGTATTGTTACCGCTGGTGGGAGTGTGGATAAGTTGATCCAGGGTATTGGAGTTTATGAATTCCAGAAAGTGTTGAGCTAAGGATTTGGTACATGAGTAGTTTTCCCAGTTAATGGTGGGGTAGTTGAAGTCGCCCATTATTAGGGTGTTTGGTTGAACCCTAATATTTTCCAGTACATCAAGAAAAGAGGAGTGGGAATCCTGGAACATGGTAGGGGATCTGTAGCAAGCTACAATTTGGATTGCAGTTTTGCCCAGAGTTAGTTGCATTTGGATAACCTCGGATGCATTATGCTGAGTAACTAGCCTGGAGGTGTGGATATCCTTAATGAATATGGACACACCTCCATATTTGGTGTTTCGGTCCAGGTTACATGGATGAAAAGTGTGATATGAGTTATAGCCTGGTAGTGCAGGGGTGCTCTCTGGAGCCTTGAACCAGGTCTCCGTCACTGCACAGGTATCGATGTTCTCCATTTTAAGGAGTGCCTCGAGTGAGTGCATTTTGAGATTTAGACATCTAGCATTGAGTAGCATTATCCTCAGATTTTGCTTGCCTGTTCCTGTTACGGTGGTGAATTTGTCATTTGAACCTTGCCTAAAAAAGGCACTATAGGGGCAGCAAGAGCCTTGCCAGTATCCGAAATCCCAGGGGCGACAGGTGCAGGCTATCTCTGGCAAAGCATCGTGGTCTGTTGATTATGTCATCCCAAGCAGACCGATACTGGATCCCCTTAGAATGACAGCAGGCAGAACTGGATCCCCTTAGAATGACATATTTCCCTTCCCGTCATGTAATCCAGAAGGGGAAAATGTCAATGTGGGAGGCAGATTCCCCATAAAGATAGTCATGACCAGTGTTTTTTTTTTTTAGTTTTGGTGCTTACCACAGTTATACTTGTTGCTCTATCTGCCAAGCAGTTGTGCTGGAGACTCTATGAAGTTGCCTCTCCTCCTTGTCCATATATCTTGAGAACCAGCAACTTAAGCTGATGGCTTAGGGTGCAGTGACAGAATCCTCCCATCCCGAGGGTCAGCCATCTGCCAAGAAGAAGGCCAAAATAAAAAGTCAGGTCCAATCTGGCTGCTGTCCTGTCTCACCTGGACGTCCCTCTAGAGGCTACTGAAAGCCTTGAAGACTGTCCAGTGCTTGCTTTGGATTCCTCTGTCACAAACCCGTCAGAGCAGGCATGGATCGGAGTTCTCGCATATTGTCAGATGCTTTTCCAATGTCTGCACCTGACATTGAGGGGGGGGGACCTTTGCTGATAATGTCTGAAGGACCAAGGGGGATTTTTCAAATTTTAGTGAGGGAAGGAAGTTCCTACCACCATTATTGAGATGTTTCGAGGGTCTGACCCTCCAAAGGTTTTCTAGGCAGATGTCCCACAGAAAAAAGAAATAGAAAACTAAGCATATTTCCCTTGTTGTTGAGCATCCCCAGGGTGAATGGCAGGATTTCAGTTGAGGTTTATTTATTGTTTTAATGGCTTTAAAACCTCTTTAAGGGGTATCTGTTCATGATCCCTTTGATCTTCCACTCCACTTAAGAGACCTAGGGAATTGGATTTATCTGGTGAGGGTTTGGATTTTGGGGAAGTATCTCTGGATTATTGTTCCAAGTTCCTTCCCCCCTGGACTATGGATCAGAGGAAGAGGACTTTTTGAGTTCTGACACCCCCTTGGAAAGGTTGTCCTTTGGGGATACTATTGCCCGCATGATGGATTATTTCAAGTGGGAATGTTATCAGGTCTCTGTTATTCAAAATAGGTGCTATGAGCTCCTTCAAATGGAGTCTCCTAAACCATCAGTTGTCCCTCCTGTTTTGGCTAACCAGTTGGATACTTTTTCTGCAGCCCCTGATTCTCTGCCTCATACCCCTAAAAAACCTGCTGGGTTCTATAAGGTGCCTGAGGACTGCAAATTTCTTTGTAAGTGCCCTTCTGCTGATCCTTCTGTGGTATCAGTTTCTTTGAACAAGCCATCTAAGCTGTTTCTACCTACTAAACTCCTTCCCTCTGAAAAGGATAGTCGATATGTGCAGTGGTTGGGCAAGAAAGTTTATATGGTTGCCACCTAATCATTTAAAGCCATTAACTACCAGACTCTTATGACCAGATATGTTTTACACCTCCTTTCCCAGGTTTCTAATGTAGTATCTGACCTCCTTGATTCTGAAGAGAAGGCCTTTGCCGGGGTCCGCTTCTCAAGTTGCCTGTCACTCTATAAAAAACAGCTATGATGTGGCTGATGCCTCTTCCAGAGCTTCAGGTTCAGAGTTGAGACATTATTCCTGGCTGTGTCTTCAGGCTTTGCCTGATATCATCAAGGCAACACTTTTGGATGCATATCTGGATAGCAAAAGTCTTTATGGGACTGCTGCTGAAGTTTCTCCAGGATAAGAGCAAAGCCTTAAAGGAACCTAAGCATATCTTTCTCCCCATTCCCAAGTTTCAGAGGAGCTATTCTTCCAAGTCTGCCTTTGTTCATAGACAGACCCCCTCCCCACCAGGTAAGAAAAGTTGTAGGCATGATCTTCCTGCTAAGTCTGCTCAGACTCTTTCCTCCCAGCCTTCTTTTCAGGATATTTGGTCTTCCCTTCAACCAGGCTCTCTTGTCCCTCTGCCTCTCCTCGTCTCTTCCAAACTGGCTTTGGATTATCTCAAATTCCTGGGTTCTGTATTGTCTGTCAGGGATACTTCATGGTTAAGAAGTCCCTTCTTCCTTTTTCCAGTATTCCTTCACCTCCTCAAGAACAGCTTCCTCATTTTCCAGAGGTTTTGCAATCTCTCTTGGATCAGGCACCATTCATTTGGTCCCTTCCTCCCAGGTGGGGAAGGGGTTCTACTCCAGAATGGTTTTGGTTTGCTGGAAGTGGAGTACTTGGAACTATTTCTGGATCCTTATCTGCTCAACACCTTTCTCAGTATCCCTTCTTTTCAGATGTTGTCCCTTCAGGCCTTGTTTCCTCTTGTGCTTCCCCCAGGTCTTTCTGGTGTATCTGGATCTTAAGGATTCATACTTTCATATCTCCATTCAGGAAATGTTAACATTTCTCTGTTTCTTCTTTGCATTTTCAGTTCTCTGCTTTGCCCTTTGGCTTTTCTACTGCCCATATGCCTCACTCCTGTCATTGCCTTTTGCAAGATTCGAGATGTTCAGATTTTTACCCTATCTAGATCATCTGCCTATTCAAGCTCCTTATCCCAGTAGTTTGCAGGATCTCCAGTTTACCACTTGTCTTTTACAGTTACAGGGGTTCACCATAAACCTGCATAAATCAGTTCTGATGCCTTCCAACGGTCATGTTTTCCTTGGATGCCGGCTTCAGGCAGTTCCTATGCTGAATTCTGCCTGTCTCCAAGGTTGTGTTTCTGACATTTTCCAGTCTGTTTTTCCACCGCTGTATGTTACAGTCAGAGAATTTCTCAGGGTTCTAGGATTCATGGTCTGCACTATTCCTTTGCTTCTGCCAGGCTCCATATGAGGAAACTTTAGTGGTACTTCATATTGATGTGGCTTCAGCATTGCAACCCCCCCTGGAGTTCCCTGTACCTTTCCTTCCCTGTCTTAAGATTGAGCTTCACTGGTGGATTCATCAACTCTCTCTCAATCCAGGGCTTCTTTTTCACCCTCCAGTTCTCACTCGGGAGCTTTTCATGGATGCCTCATAAATGAGGTTGGGTGCTTCTTTTGACCCTAAGGTCAAAGGTCTCTGGTCTCATCATCAGAGGTCAGATCATATCAGTATAAAGGAGATGAGGTCCCTGCTTTTGGATCTGCAAATTTTTCATTCCCTCTTTTATTTCAGGCCCCTCTAAGTCTTCTACAACACCAGAGTGATGTGATATGTCAACAAGCAGGATGGCACAAGGTCTTATCTCCTTTGCACATTGGCTGATCAGGTTTGGGATCTAGTTATCCAGTAGCAAGTGACTCTTCAGGCAGTTTACATTCCTTCAGAGCACAGTCTTGTGACAGTCTTTGAGCAGGTCCAGAACACAAGCTCACGAATGGATGCTTCACAGGGATGTGTTCCTGGACATTGTCTATCGGTGGAGTATTCCTCAGGTAGATCCCTGCACTTCCCCTCTGAACCGGTAACTGACAGTATTCTGTTTCAGAGTCCCAAGTCCTCTTATTTAGAAAGTGGACAATCCTGTCTTTTGCTTGGAAGGAGATGTTTCTGTACGCTACCCCCCCCCCCTTTCTGTTACCATGAGTTATGCACAAGTTCAGGTAGGATTCTCCCAAAATCTTATTGGTGACTCAGACAGCATTGGTTCCCACTTCTCTCTCTCACTTGGCTATGGACAGTCACCACAAGTTATCTCAGTGGGTGGATCTTCTCACACAAGACAGGATCTCTTGTCAGTCTCCACCTGTTCACTTTTCAACTGACATTGTGGGTAATAGGGTTTTGATCCCTTTTAGGCATCTCTTTTCTGAGGACATGCTTTGGATTCTGCAGCAGGCCAGGAAACCCATTACCTAAAAATCCCATATGTCCAGATGGAAAGTACTTTGTCTGATTCCTCTGTCACCATTGGGTCCACTTTCTCTGGAGGTTCCTATGGTTCTCTCATATTTATGAGATCTGCTCCATGCTGGGTTGGCATATTCTTCAGTTAAAGCTCACCTGTCCGCAGTCTCTGCATGTCTGCCCTTGACTATTCTTTGGCCCAACAATTTCTGAAATGCGTCCTTCATATCAGACCCCTTGTGGAAACCTGTTCTTCCTCCGTATGACCTCGATTTTGTACTTAAAAAAATTGACCCAGACTCCTTTTGAGCCTGCTTCTTTAGCTTCCCTACAACATTGTACTTTGTTCTTATTTTGGCTGTTACTTCAACCAAGAGAGTGTCTGAACTTCAGGCAGTCATGGCTATTCCTTCTTTTTCAGTTTTTCATAGACAAGGTTTCCTTCGCACTGATCCTTCTTTTATGCCCAAGATGGTTAATCATTTGTCCCTTAATCAGTTTATTCACCTTCCTTCCTTTTTTCCTTCTCCACAGTCTGCCAGTGAGATGGTTCTTCATGCCTTGTATTTTCATAGGCAGCTCAGATATTGTTTAGATAAAACTAAAGATCTGAAATTGCTTGCTCCATCTGGATTCCACCTGTGGGACTTTGTATCCAGCACTGGCCAGTTCAAATGGTTTTAGCCTGTTATGGCTCCACCTCCCTTACCCATAACTTCCCACTTCTCTGTCAACTCTCCAGATCTAGTTTGCCAACTTTTGTGTTTTCAGATCGGTCTTTGGCTGTGTTTGACTGATACAGTTTTGTCTAAGATGTTGGCATAGGATTGGTGAGAGCCTTCTTCCCTTACCCCATAGAATAGTCATTAGTGTTTTTTCTGATAGGTTTAGGTAGTTTTTTTAGGGTTGGGTAGTAATTTCCCTTTGTTCCCCTTCCCTGCTATTTTCTCTTTAGTCATTGGGTGCTTTACTGTTGTTCCTTTCCTTGTTTCTGTTTGTGTGTTGTAGTGAGAAAAGGGATAAAGGGTTTAAAAGTACATTTCCTGCAGGTGCAAATTGCCTTCCCAAGATGCAAACCTTAAATATGTCTGTACTGTCTGGGTCCAGAGCATTTGGACTGTGGTTGCTTCTTTTGTGAGAGCTTCGGCTTGCTCACTCTTAAACGTAAGGTCAAGCTGTTGTTGAAAGTGCTTTTGCCTTGTAGCTCTTCGGGTTCTGCATGTGCTTTCAGGGCTCTCCCCCAGATCCCAAGATTGGGTCTGAGAAGCCTCAGATGAGAGACTGTAGTCACATCAAAAGGTAGTGCAAGAGATCCTTTTTGGCCTCCACCTCTGGCTCCTGTGGCTTCTCTGGGTTCGAAGGTCCCTGAACTGTCAGCCTCCTTGACTGCATCAGCACTGACATTGGCTCTGATCTCTCTGAGTTGATTGCCTTTGTTGCCAAAACCAGGTAAAGTGACCTCATTGGTTCAGTGTATTCCGAACCCCTTCCTGGTCAAAGGGGCACCTTCAGTCAGGACGTCCTCGCCTTTTTCTCGTTGTACTCCTTCACTTTGATCACTGGAGTCTGCCCCATCTTCACCCGAATAAAGAGCCTCCCCAGCTTGGATCCGGCATACAAGGTCCTGTTCCCATAGACCCTCAAAGCCATCCTTAGTGACCTCATCAGTCAGGTCATAGAGGTCAGTGAGCAGCATCAAACGTACTGATATGAGCAGCTAATGAGGTCCTTTTTGTGGGCACAGACGCAATTAGGGCTTATCCCCTCGGGTCCATTTCCAGCTCTGGGACCCTTAGCTCCATCATTCTGTTTTTTCCCTCAGCTCATTCAGATTCGAGGCCCTTGGAGCAGATCAAATTTCAACTCTACAGATTGAATCCAACAGCCTGGCCGTTTTTGGCTCCATCCTGTTCCTTGGTAACCTCGAGCCTGACTTGTTTGGAGCTGTTGGGACTTTGGAGTTGTGGTGTCGAAGGTGGACTGTCTGGATCTGGATTGATGGTTCCTACTTTGGGATAGTCACTCCTTGTTGGAGCTTCAGCTTTAGACAACTCACCTGTTACCTGAAAGTTAGATCTAGGCACAGCTCCTTTGGGTTCAGGGTTGTCTTCGGGACCTTCAGACATGAGAGGACCACCTCTGCCTTTGCCTTTGAAGTTGCTGAGAGGTTGTTCTCTTCTTGAGAGAAGGGTCAGATATATCCAGTCAGCACCCTGTCCCCACTGTTCATCCATTCCTCTGACCAGCTCTCAGTCGAGCCCCTAGGCAGGGCTACCCAACTCCTCCACCTCCTCTCCAGCTTTGTCAGAGTGGGTGGTTTTAGTGAAGAGAAAATGCAAGAGGAAGCACTCTGGGAGGAGTCCCTCACCTAGGATACTGACCTCAAGGAAAGAGAAGGTTCCCCCAAGTTCCTGTGTAGTGATTCACTCTTTGGTGATTTGTTGAAGCTGTTTTGCCAGCAAGGGAAGGGAGGGGCTGGACCACCAAAGCCCCCTTTCCGGAGGAGTCAATTATTCTGGAGGCCTTTGGTGTAGGCCCATCTTTACCTTGAGTGGTTCTCCCTCTGGATGCCCTTGTAGACCTGGTGTCCCAGATGGTGTGGAAGGAACCTGACACAGTAGAACCTATTCCTGGGAAACTGGACAAGGTTATTGCCCCCTCACCTCACCCCCAGAGGACAGACCTCATTGGAATAAGGGCTCAGCCATCGATGCCATTATGGTGGCGGTAGCCACCAAAAAATAGATTTCTGAGGAGAGCTCCTTGATTCTACCACTCGAACAGGTGATCCTAAGCTTCAGCCAACTTTGCTTTGAAAGTTGTTAACTACTGATTGCCAAAGTAAAAGCAAACAAAAATCTGGAGCAAATAATAAAAATAAAATTAAACTGAACCAGAGCCAAAAATAATGACAAAACTTTTAATTCAACACATCCACAATAAACGCTTTCATCCACCAAGGACTTCTTCAGATGGTATAATGTGTTACAAAAAAACACTCATTAAATACACATGATCTATGATGTCACATGACATAATTTCTTTCCTTTAAAGGAAAGCAGTAAACTCCTTCCTGTCGTTCAAACCATGTGGATGGCAAGCATTCAATTTCACTTGCCATTCATACTCCTTCCAACTCAATTCTCCTCTGCATCAAATTTCTTATCAGCATCCAAAACACAGAACCTGAAATTCACTTTGCACTTGTTGTCCTTATAATGCTTACTTAAAGCATTTTTCTCATCTTGTACACTTAGTGTATTTGTGCTCATACAGTCTTTTATTTAACTCTCTTGTTGTTCGCCCCACATAAAATGCAGTAAATGACATGCAAATAATCAAATACACTACAAATCTTGATTTGCAAGAGTATCTACCCTTTATATGCACCCATAGAGTATCCACTTTTATATCCTTGACCTCAGTCAACAACAGGTCACATAAATTGCACATTAAGCATTTATACATTCCCGGGTTACTGCATTTTAACACTTTGCTGTTTAACTTACTCTGAAGTAAGTTTTTAAAACTTTTACCTTTTTTCTGCAAAAAAACAGGGACATCCCCCACCTTTTGACCCACTTCAGTACTGCATTTTAAAAATTTACAATTATCTTTAATATTATTTTTTGATGCTGCTACCCTATCACTTCTATTCTTAACAATTTAATTAAGGCAAAGTTCTACATCATTTTTAGGATCCCCTCTACTGATAAATTTCTCACATAAATTCATACATTCCTTATTAAACATGTGGTCTTCATCAGTTAAATTATGTACTCTAGTCAAGTTGACCTTTCACAATATTTGTTTTGTTTTTTTAGGGTGCATACTGTCATAGTGCAAAAAAATTGTTTTGAACCTCCTTCTTATAAGTAGCAGTTACCAACTTGCTATTCACCTTGATAATATTAAGATTTAAGTAATTAATGGTCACCACATCATAAATAAAAGTAAATTTAAGAAAAGAACAAATATTGTTAAGATAACTAAAGAATTATTCCAATAATTTTGAATCACCCCTCCAAATTAAAAAAAGCATCATCAATAAAACGCTTGAAAAATACAATGTATTTCATGTAAATACTTTTAAACACTTGACACTTTCCCAACCATGCATAATATTGGGGTTGCTAGGGGCCATAGTGGCACCCATCGCTACTCCATTCACTTGCCTAAACAACTTGCCATTAAACTCAAAAAAATTAAAAATTGAAAATAATGTCTAACATCTCCATACGGAGACCAACCATATTGGAAGAACACTTTTTTGAATTCAAGATTTCAAGCCTAACTACCTCCATACCCTCATCATTAGGAATGATGGTATACAATGATTTTACATCCAGGGTAACAAAAATGTCATGGTCTTCCACTGCTAGATTACCCAGTAGTTTCTTAAATTCAAATGAATCTTTGATATAAGATGAGCCCATAGTGACCACTACTTGTAAATGCCTGTCCACAAAGATAGCCAAGGCTTCAGTTCGCTGCCTGTGCTGGCAACAGTCGGACGCATCTGTGATTTGTCTAGGTTAACTATTAATTGCACTTCAGTGGGACATGGTCTCAGAAATGTTAAGCACGCTGAAGACACAACAGTCTTGTTCAAACCTGTGGCTGTAAAGGTAATTTCCCTGGGCCTTTTTATGTATTTATTTATTTATTTATTTATTAAGTATTTCCGTGTTTCAAAACTTTTGTATATGTAATTTATCTGTGCATTCCTTTAATTATTCATAGTTGTATATATATTTTTTAAAGCAAGTTGCATTGGCTTAGAGGGATAAGACTACTACCCAGGTGACTCAAAGTTGACTGATTGCTTTGACATCTGTAGCTACAGAAGTTGTTAGAGAAGTGGAGAGTAATGATGCAGTTAAGTTGGCTCTGTTCTCTGGGGCGAGAGGAGCACTTGCCTGGGCAAACTTTCCATGGTCATCCCCAGTGGAGATTGGGGTCATGTAAAGTTGCTATAAACAGGGGGGGGGGGGGGGGCAGGGTGCATTTGATTACCTACATGTGGAGACATGTACAGTCATCATGGTGGCTCTTTGAATGCTTCAGACATGTCATTAATTCGCACTGTGCTGTATTTATACACTTGCCTATTATTTATAGTGGTGCTGTATTGTTTCTGTCTCTTGTTGTCTCCATGGTGTTTTTTTCTCAGGGTAGCTCAAGCTAGTTTCAGGGAGGGGGTTGTTGAGCCAGCCCACATCCTAGCTGTTAGTTATTGCCTGAGGTGTATCTCATTGCTGTAATTCCAATACAGACTGCATTTCTGTGAACTACTGGAAATCTGATAGATTTGCTGTGAGCTGCAGGATTGGAATCTATTCCAAACTGATCAGTACACTTTTTGCAACTTAATTCGCACTGTGCTGTATTTATATACTTGCCTATTATTTATAGTGGTGCTGTAATGTTTCTGTCTCTTGTTGTCTCCACTGTGTTTCTCCCACCCACCCTCCCTGTTCTTGTCTTGGTGGCTTTGAAACTGTCCGCCCCTCTTGTAAGTTTGTATTTGGATACTCCTGGCCTATCTCATTTGCTCACTCAACTGAGTGCAGTGAGATCATATTCTGATTTCAGGCACTCCTGTGTACAAAGAGAGCATTTGAGAAGGACAACCCCTGTAGCCTCTTAATCCTGCTGTGTTCCCTTAAAAAAAATAAATAATAAAAAAATAAATAAATATATATATATATATATATATATATATATATATATATATATATATTTTTTTTTTTTTCCAGCTACTGTAACTTTCTTAATTGCTGTTCTGCGTGCTGTTATCTGTTCAGTTGTTCTTACTCTGCACTTATTACTGCTTGTTAGTAGCTTTCTAATTTAATGCCTTCTGCTTTTGTTTTTTAGTCATTTGTTAATTTAATTGCATTTAATTAAACTGTATTTGCCATAATATTGATACACGTGTGCTAGCCTGCACTGCATTTGAATTGTATTTACTGCTGTTTTAGCTGCTTTTCTGTAAAAAAAAAAAAAAAAAAAAAAAAAAAAAATATTCCTAGCTTGTTTTCTGCCTTTCCTGTAACTTGTCTAGTCCAGATATAGACTTGCTGTATCCAGGACTGTTTGTAAGCTCCTGAGCCCCCCAAGCCTTTCTGTGTTGGAGGGAAGCCTTCTAGCTTATCAGTGGGAGTGGTGAGCACTAGGTAGCCTATCTACCATAGGAGGAGAGGTTTCTGGCCCAGAAATTATAGCTTATTGGCCGTTTGGGAAGCTCTTCCATCTCTTTCAACCTTCTGATTCAAAAGCCTGTGTTTGTTTCCTGCCTTTCCTGTTACTAGTCTAATCCAGGTACAGATTTGCTGTATCCAGGACTCTTTGTAAGCTTCTGAGCCCCCCCAAGCCTTTCTGTGTTGGATGTAAGCCTTCTAAAGTGGTAAGCATCAGGTAGCCTATCTACCATGGGAAGAGTGGATTTTGGCCCATAAATTGTAGTTTATTGGCCGTTTAGGCAGTTTTCCATCTCTTTCAACTTGCTGGCTTAAAAGCTTGCATTTGCGTTTGTTCCCCACCTTTCCTGTAACTAGTCTAGTCCAGGTACAGATTTGCTGTATCTAGGACTCTTTGTAAGCTTCTGAGCCCCCCAAGCCTTTCTGTGTTGGAGGGAAGCCTTCTAGCTTATCAGTGGGAGTGGTAAGCAGCTTATCAGTGGGAGTGGTAAGCATTAGGTAGCCTATCTACCACAAGAGGAGTGGTTCCTGGCCTAGAAATTGTAGCTACTGGCCATTTGGGCAGTTTTTTCCCATCTCTTTCAACTTTCTGGTTTAAAAGCCACACTTGCACTGTTTCCCACCTTTCCTGTTACTAGCCTAGTCCAGATACAGAATTGCTGTTTCCAGGACTGTTGGTAAGCTTCTGAACCTCGCAAGCCTTTCTGTGTTTGAGGGAGGCCTTCTAGCTTATCAGTGGGAGTGGTATGCAGTAGGTAGCCAATCTACCACAAGAGGAGTGGTTCTGGCCCAGACATTGTAGTTTATTGGCCGTTTGGGCAATTTTTTCCATCTCTCTCAACTTTCTGGTTTTAAAGCCCATGTTTGTGCTTGATCCCCACCTTTTCCATAACTAGTCTAGTCCAGGTACAGATTTGCTGTATCCAGGACTGTTTGTAAGCTTCTGAGCCCCCCAAGCCATTGTGTTGGAGTGCAGCCTTCTAGCTTATCAGTGGGAGTGGTAAGTACTAGGTAGCTTGTCTACCACAAGAGGAGTGGTTCTTGGCCCAGGAATTGTAGTTTATTGATCATTCGGGAAGTTGTCCATCTCTTTCAACTTTCTGATTTAAAAGACCACATCTGCGCTTGTTTCCCATCTTTCCTGTAAGTAACCTACTGGAAAGCACTAGAAAGCCTTAAACTGATACAAGCCTTCTAGCTTAAAAGAGAGACTTTGGAGTGATTGAGTATCAGTTTTCTGTATTTTCTTGCTGTACTTAACTGTTTTCCGCCTAAACGCTGATTTTTCCAGCACTTATTGTGATTTAAAAGCTTGTTTTTTTTCACATATTTGACTGCCTGCACTGTTAAAAAGTTTTTTTGTTTAAATAAATTGTTTAACTGTTGTATGCTACACACTAAAGTGCGATAGCCTTTTCTGATCACTTGTAGTCATTTAAAGCTGTTTTAAGTGTACTTTTTGCTGTTTTTGCCTTATCTTTTCAAAAAAAAATTTTTTGTTTCCCGCCTTTCTAAGCTAGTATAGTCCAGTTTTCAGGCTAGTGCTGAATTCAGGGCTGTGTTACAAGTTTCTGAGTTGCCCATACCTTACTTGGATAGAGGTAAGTTTCTCTGTTCACCTGTAAGAGAGGGGAACTTTGAGCAGCCATCTGTCTCTGGAGGTGTGGCTCCAGCCCAGAAGTTAGTAGTTTAAAAACCGCGTTTGCACGGTTTTGTGTGCCGGGCAGCACCGGTTAGCTAGGGTTAAATTATTCCCAGCTCCACTAAGTCTCCTCTTCAGTTTTTCACTTGAAACTAGTCTAACTCTCAACCTAAGCACTCAAAAAGCATCCTACAGTCCAGCACTTGCTCAGACCTAATAGCAAGCACTAATATAGCCCAGCAGGGCAAGGCTCTTTATCCACGCCTCACCAACCAAGCAACTAAGCAGCTCACCCTACTATTCAGGCATGACCAAAGGGAAACTTCAGGTGTACTCTCCACTCCAGCTGGTGAATCTGGTTTTCCTGAGGCAATGTTACAACTGCCTCATGTACACAGACAGCCCTCTCCTCCTACCACAAAACACTAACATATGCGAGAGATGCAGTTATACAGCCAAACTGGAGGCTAAGGTCTCTCCACCCAAGACTGGAACAGACAGTCATGAGGAGAAGGTTAACACTTGCACCACACCTCCAGCCTCACATAGACCTACTAAACCAGCACTGGCAAAAAATACACATAAATACACAAAATCATACTCGGAGGCTCTAAGTAAAAATTTGTAAAAGCACCAGAGAGCTCCAAAGCAGACACCCACAAAACCTGCACCTCCCGTCACAAACCAGACAACACATAAAACACAAAATCAATGTGCCGTACAATCTCAGCCCTTAAGGCGAAATAACATACCTGACACACTAGTAATAGGTGACTCAATAGTCAGGCACACTGACGCCCCACTCACTAGGCTGGACAAGGAGAAGGTTACTGTTAGCTGCTTATCGTGAGCCAGAATCCGCCACATAACTCAAGCACTCAGGTCACTCCAGAACAAGTACAAATATGACACTGTCATTGTTAATGTTGGTGTGAATGACCTGAGACGTACCTCCCTGGACTACATGAAAAGAGACATGGAAGAGCTCTCTGATCATGTAGCCCAGACGGTTATGACCCTGACCCTGAGTAGCATTCTGCCCTCACCAAGAATGATACCTCAGTATAAAGAAAAAATGATCAATTTCAATAATTGGCTAAGCTTCTGTTGTCATTCAAAGGGGAGCCTGTGTCTGTCAGCCTGGGATGACATGCTCGACAAGTCGAGTTGCTTTGCAAGAGACGTCTTGCACCTGTCACCCCTTGGCTTTTGAATACTGGCCAAGGCTCTTGCTGCCCCCATAGTGCCTTTTTTTAGGCAAGGCTCAAAATTCAAACCCACCACCGTAAACAGCACAAGTAAAAAAAATGAGGGTTATGCTACTCAACACCAGGAGTTTAAATCTCAAAATGCATGCGCTCAAAGCACTCCTAAGTATGGAGAACATCAACATCTGTGCAGTAGCTGAAACCTGGTTCAAGGCTCCAGAGAGCACTCCAGCACTACTAGGCTACAACTCATACCACACATTTCGGGCACAGAACACGGACCGAAACACAAATGGAGGGGGTGTATCCATATTCATAAAGGATACCCACACCTCCAGGTTAGTGGCATAGCATGATACCTCTGAGATCATCCATGTGCAACTAACATCGTGCAAAATCTGCAATGCAAATTGTTGCCTGCTACAGATCACCCTCCATGACCCATGACCACCTGGGTCCCAAGATCTCTGTGTTTCTGAGTTGCCCATACCTTACTTGGATAGAGGGAAGTTTCTCTGTTCACCTGTGAGAGAGGGGAACTTTGAGCAGCCATATATGTCCCTGGAGGAGTGGATCAAGCCAAGAAGTTAGTAGTTTAAAAAACGCATCGCATGGTTTTGTGCGCCGGGCAGCACCGGTTAGCTAGGGTAAAATTATTCCTGGCTCCACTAAGTCTCCTTCAGTTTTTCACTTGAAACTAGTCTAACTCTCAACCTAAGCACTCATCCTACAGTCCAGCACTTGCTCAGACCTAATAGCGAGCACTAATATACCCCGACACTTGACTGCCCAGCAGGGCAAGGTTCTTTTTCCACCCCTCACCAACCAAGCGACTAAGCAGCTCACCCTACTATTCAGACATGACCAAAGGGCAACTTCAGGTGTACTCTCCAGTCCAGCTGGTGAATCTGGGTATCCTGAGGCAATGTTACAACTGCCTCATGTACACAGACCGCCCTCGCCTCCTACCACAAAACACTAACATATGTGAGAGATGCAATTATACAGCCAAACTGGAGGCTAAGGTATCTCCACCCAAGACTGGAACAGACCGTCATGAGGAGAAGGTTAACACTTGCACCACACCTCCAGCCTCACATAGACCTACTAAACCAGCACTGGCAAAAGATACACATAAATACACAAAATCATACTCGGAGGCTCTAAATAAAAACCTGCAAAAGCATCAGAGAGCTCCAAAGCAGACACCCACAAAACCTGCACCTCCTGTCACAAACCAGACAACACATAAAACACAAAATCAATCTGCCGCACAATCACAGCCGTTAAGGCGAAATAACATACCTAACACACTAGTAATAGGTAACTCAATGGTCAGGCGCACGGACACCCCACTCACTAGGCTGGACAAGGAGAAGGTTACTGTTAGCTGCCTGTCGGGAGCCATAATCTGCCACATAACACAAGCACTGAGGTCACTCCAGAACAAGTACAAATATGACTCTGTCATTGTTCATGTTGGTGTGAACGACCTGAGCCGTACCTCCCTGGACAACATGAAAAGAGACATGGAAGAGCTCTCTGATCATGTAGCCCAGGCGGGTATGACCCTGACCCTGAGTAGCATCCTGCCCTCACCAAGAATGATACCGGAGTATAAAGAAAAAATGATCAATTTCAACAATTGGCTAAGCTCCTAGTGTCATTCAAAGGGGATCCAGTGTCTGTCAGCCTGGGATGACATGCTCGACAAGCCGCGTTGCTTCGCAAGAGACTGCTTGCACCTGTCACTCCTTGGCTTTCGAATACTGGCCAAGGCTCTTGCTGCCCCCATAATGCCTTTTTTAGGCAAGGCTTAAAATTCAAACCCACCTCCGTAAACAGCACAAGTAAAAAAACTGAGGGTTATGCTACTCAACGCCAGGAGTTTAAATCTCAAAATGCATGTGCTCGAAGCACTCCTAAGTATGGAGAATGTCGACATCTGTGCAGTAACTGAAACCTGGTTCAAGGCTCCAGAGAGCACTCCAGCACTAGTGGGCTACAACTCATACCACACATTTCGGCTACAGATCACCCTCCATAACCCAGGACCACCACTCTGCCTTTCTGGAGACACTGGAAAACATGAAGGTCCTACCGAACACCCTGATCTTGGGAGATTTCAATTACCCTACCATTAACTGGGAAAACTACTTGAGTACAAACTCCCAGGCTCAGCGCTTCCTGGAATTTATCAACTCAAATGCCCTGGATCAGCTGGTAAACTCCCCTACCAGAGGCCACAACATATTGGACCTGGTCATCACCAACATGAGCGACAGGTGCTCCTTACTGGAGGTCAACCTGTCACTGGTTAGATCAGACCATAAACGAATCACCCTGGATGTCCACACCCCACCACCACCCTCAACCAAGGAAACCACTTCACCTTACTTAAGTCAGAGGTGGTAAATTCCACAGCCCCCACGCTAAAGGATAACACTACCCAAGATGCAGAATCCTTTACAATTGCACTCTATGAGCACCTACAAGGATGCATGGATCATGCCATCCCTAGCAAAACCAAGACTCTCACTCCCCTAAGAGAAGGAAACCAGTCTGGTGGACCCCTGCCATAAACAGGTTATACAACAAAAGGAGGAAACTAGTTCAGAAAAAAAGCAAATCCCAAGAAGGAAAGACGTCCCTGATCAGTATCAGTAAGAAGCTAAGGTCCCTCATAAAATCATCCAAGGCTAACTTCGAAAGAAAAATAGCCAAGGACTCGAAGGATAACCACAAGGCCTTCTTTAGCTATGTCAAAAATCTAAGTGGCAACTCACAGATATGCTCTGAGATATTGCAAAATAGCACAAAATATACTGAACCTACTGATATTGTCAACATACTGGCAGATAGATTCAATACAAACTTCACCTCCCTCTCACCTTCAAAAGGGCCCACAACAATACCAGAAAAGTGTAGTGTCCCGGAAATCACAGAAGCACAGGTGAAAACAGCCGTTTCAAAAGCCAAAAACACAGCAACAATGGGGCCCAGATGGTGTCCCATGCTGCGTCTTGCACGAACTACAGAACAAACTAACCCCCCACCTAAACATGCTGTTCAACCTCAGCCTCTCCACAGGCTGTGCGCCCATAGAATGGCGCACAGCAATGGTTATTCTGCTCCACAAAGGAGGAGCCACAACTGACCCTGGTAACTATTGCCCCATAAGCCTGACTAGCCTGGTCTGCAAGGCTATGGAGCACATTGTTATGGAACTCATTAACAAAGACATTGGGAACCTCCAAACCCTTGACCCGACCCAGTTCGGCTTTAAGGGCAGATCATGCCTACTAAACCTGGTTGACTTCGTCGAGACAGTTACCAAGGCCATAGATGAGGGAAAGATGGTTCATACAGCCTACCTTGATCTCGCCAAGGTGTTCGACACCATTCCTCACTCTGGTATTATAGAAAAACTCACCAGCCTGAACATAAACCCCTACATCACAAGATGGGTTGCCAACTGGCTTACAGACAGAACTCACACAGTAAGAATAGCGGGCTCCAGGTCTGACTCTAAACCAGTCATAAGTGGTGTCCCACAAGGCTCAGTTCTGGGACCCCTACTGTTCGGCATATATTTCTCAGAAGTAAGGGCAAACACAGGAGGATTATGGCTAACCAAGTTCGCCAATGACTGCAAACTGGGAGCCATAATTGACTCTCCGGCTGACACGGACATCCTCCAAAAAGGCCTTACTGAGACAGACACCTGGTGTCAAAGTCATGGCCTCAAGCTAAATGCCAAAAAATGCATAGTCATCCCGTTAAGTGAAAACAAAACACCCATGAATTACCACATAGGCGGCAGCCCCCTTAATACAGAAGAGGTAATAAGAGATCTGGGGACCCAGATAGATAGTGATCTCTCCTTTGACAATCATATTGCCAAAGTAGTTAGGAAATCCTTCTATGTGGCCCATCTAATTACTAAGGGGTTCGCATCTAGAAATAAAGAGGTTATAGTGCCCCTCTACTCATCACTCATCAGACCCATTATAGAGTACAATGCCCCATTCGGGATGTACCGCACAAGACACTTGAAACAGCTTGAAAGACAACAAAAGCACCTCACCAGGAGGATTACTGGCCTCAAACATATGTCCTATGCAGCCCAACTGAAAAAACTCCGGCTCTACTCAGTGGCATATCCCTTACTCAGAGGTGATCTCTGCCTGACTTACAAAGCCATGTCCAATTCAGAATTGATGAACATGCTCCACCTAAAGAAATCCAAGTCACTGCGAGCCACGCGATCTAGTGAGCTAAACCTCGCCACAACAATAAATAGAACATGCTGGAGGGATAGGTTCCTGTCACAGGGACTCCCCATGCTTTGGAGCAAAATTCCTAACTATATTAGGCAGAGCCTCTCACTAACACTCTTCAAGAGAAGCCTTGACGAGTGGATGGGTAACAGAAAGTACACCCCTGGGATCACTTCACTGGCTGTGCTTGACAGAGGCTCAGTTAATTAATCAATGGGGTGGTGACCACACTCTGGCTAGGCTTATAAATGCATCCAGAAAAGATTGCACGGAGGACACTGCACGGCTTGTAGACCAAATGAAAAGCAAAAACAAAGCCAGCAGTTGTTGGTAACTATATTTAATTCATAAAGGAAGGAAAGATCCTTCCAAGCTAAATAACAAATAGCTCATACAAGCTCATCCAGACCGGTTTCGGCTCAACAGAGCCTTCCTCAGTGAAAATGACAAATATATATAATCATGAAGACACAAACCCAGTGACTATAAATATATAGAAACTGGGAACCAATCACAATACATAATCAATAAATTGCTCACCACCTATGGACGTAATACCAGGGGTTTTATGAAAATTATTGACAGACATTGGAACATTCTTCTGGCGGACAGTAAATTACATAACATTCTCAGGGACAGATGTTATTTTTCCTTCAGAAGGGGACGAACTATTGGGTCATATTTGAGCCATTATAAGAGGTCTCTGCCTAATACCAAAACTCTTATTCAATCAACTTTTACAGGGGCACCAGTGGTTGGCTGTACCCCATGTGGGCATTGCAAATTTTGTATTAGAGTTTCACGTACTGGTGAATTTAGTAGTCTTAATACCCCGGAGGTTTTTGAGATGAATTTTTGGGCCAATTGCAGTTCTGAGTGGGTCATCTATTTGGTGACCTGCACTTGTTCTGCGTTTTATGTAGGTCAAACTTCCAGGGCTTTTCGTCTTAGAATTTGTGAACACATGAGTGACATTAAAAATAAACGGGGCAACAATGCATTATATAAGCACAGTTTGAAACATATTACAGCCAATTTTATGTTTAGTATTATTGATTGTATCAGGGGTAAATGTTATGACAAGCTGAAGTGGCATGAAATACTTACTTCTAAAGAGAGGAAATGGATTATTAGACTTGGGGCTTTGTTTCCACCTGGTCTTAATGACCAATTATGATTTATTGATTATGTATTGTGATTGGTTCCCAGTTTCTATATATTTATAGTCACTGGGGTTGTGTCTTA